>NC_091821.1:195483962-195566462 GCF_038994185.2 Dermacentor albipictus | reverse complement strand
GAATTCGCTGTGCTTATTGCTTCGGCTTTCACTGCGGCGAAAAAAGAAAAGCAATAAAGGCAGAAGCTATGGGGCTCGCTTTTATCGCCCAAAGACGCAAACTGTGACCCGAGCACTTTCCGGCTGCCTCCTTGCACCCACTTCCAGTGCTTCGACCTCTCTGCGGAGGCAAAACGTGAGCGTTCAGGCATGCAGATGCTGCAGCGCATTGAAACTGCCTTCAAAGCCGCGTGAGGTTCGCGAAAGTCAAAATAACGTCGTAGTGCAGCTGTGTCTTTCATTTTCCGTCTTTTCTTCTCTATTCTTTTTTTTTTCTCGGTTCGATGGTTTTGCATCTGGTCAGTAGAATTTTCCGATGTCCTGAAGTCTGAGAAGGCAGTTCCCGAAACGCTTCGAACGCGCAACAGGCAGAAGAAAATCTGTATTGCGCATTATTGCTAACGCTTCTTGAGGACACAGGAAGGACAAAAATTGTGTGCAATGTTGTAGTGGATGTCGACGTGTGTCGTTCGATTTGCGGGAGGATACAGCGACATTCTCGGAAATTGCAAAGAAGTCAGCCATCGCCAGCTAACTCCATACAAACACTGCGTCGCCGAGGGACATATCTTTGCTCTCTCACTCTCTCTACCGGTATGTGTGTTTGTGTGTGGTGTGAGGGGAAGGGGGGGAGCAGCTCACTGGCTTTTGCGAAGGGAATTTATCACGATGCCCGCCTATTTAACCATCCTGTGGAATTAACCGCGAATAATTAGCGCTGGTGGAATCTTTTGCCGCACACAGTTTCGTGTATTTCGTGTTTCGTGCACACAGTAGCCGACAGCGCATAAAGGCGCCAACATTTCCTAAATATTATTTGTTAAAAAGAAAAGGACTGGAACTGCCTTCGCGATGACACTGTATTGACTTATTGTATTGACTTATTGACTTAGTGTGTGTGTGTGTGTGTGTGTGTGTGTGTGTGTGTGTGAGAGAGAGAGAGAGAGAGAGAGAGCAATTTATTCGACCACAATGTGCGCTAATCACCCTAGAGATTTGGGTTCACCATCGAATCTGAGGAGAGGCTTGCTGTAGTGGTACCGCCTCTATTCTCCTAATCCCTAAACTACCTCCCTCCTTCCAGTTAGGCCATGAGCCATCGTCATCGAAATAAGATAATTAATTAATTCATTAATTCATTCTGGCAATGCAGGATGACTGTCTAATTTTCCTGTTTCTTTTCTGATTTTATGTTCTTACCAGCTCAAGTCAGACATTTCGACTATTTATATCACTGCCGATATCGCTAGCATTGTAAAGCACGCTGTATTGCTGTTATTTTTATATATTTAATGTGTAACCGACTCTCCTCTACAGTGCAATATGCTCTTGAATGTATACTAAATAAATAAATTCTCAAGGTAAAAAATGTAAAGGGTGTTACTCTGTGTCTCCGCTGTAGTTCCCTGTTTCGCAGAGTATTCACTGTGTTCTGCCTGGGATGATGCAGGCAGGCTTAATTGGTCGTATCGTAGTGTATCTATGACGCCATGCATGATGCGTAGCAGCGTGTCATGTTACTTAAGGCAGAACAAACTTCCGCGTGCTAGTGCGGACCCGCGGGTTTTGTGTCTTCGCAATATCCTGCATGGCGCAGGGCTGCCTGGAATCTTTAGGTTAGAAAATGAACGGACAAACGAAGTAACTGTTGTCGTTTGACTGTCGAGACTGTCTTAAAATCATTGTCGCAAAGGATATGTCCGCGGGGCCTTTTCGAACATACCAAGAGGCACGTATTGGTCAAGGCAGCGTTCCCTTGGCGATATAATGTGCACGCGTTTCAAAGCAGTAGCTTTAGTTCGGCTTCACGGTATCGCATACTATACGTGCGCACAGAGGTACCAGTAAACCTGGGCCAGTTAACCAATGTAAGGTTCAGAGAGACTAGAAAGCTCTTCGTTTTGCTTTCCGCGAAGATGTAAAATGGGTGTATTTCGTTGTGAACATTTATGCTTAGTTTACACCGTTCTCAGTGAAACGCCTTGTAGTTTATTAGACTTATAATATTTAGATCCTGAAGAAGGTGCTCGAGGCCACCTTGAGTAATGTTTCATATCATTTTTTTTTTTTACTGCTTCACTAAGATGCCGGCTACTTCTCGGGGCATGCGCATGAGAAAAGTAGCGACATATCAACGGCATTCACGAACAGTTAACAATATGCAATATATCCCAACAAAATGTTACCAACACCAGACAAGTCGGACATCACAAAGGCAGCAGAAAGAAACGCATCATAATGCACCATTAGCATGTATTGTCACGAGAGAAACATTGGTATGCGTATATATCACTGCTTACAAAAAGGAAAAGAAACATGTCATACAATATTATTCCCCTGACCGGACAGAACGTTACATTTACTTTCTATGCTAATACTTGTCCAAAGCATGACTGGCTTCCAAAAACTATTTTAGAGCATAGAGCATAGTCCGTTGTCTGTTCATGAAAGCAGAACAGCCTATTTTAATGTCTTCTTTCTACATACAGTCAGTATTGTTCCCCTGCTTTTTGTACAGAACGACGAAGAAAAACATGCTTATACAGGTATGGTATAATATCGCTGGACTAGCTGAGCGTCTACCTGGTCCACACGTTAGCGGAAATTCACTGGCTGACCAATCCTGGGTGTATTGCGACAGTCTTTACAATGCTTGCTAGAAAGTTCTAAGCATAACTCGTTTATTTCATAACGAATTATTAACCAGGACCTCTGCAGCGAACTCATGCAAGCAAAGCACAACGACAGCTAACGAGCTCCTGCTCCTAAGAGATAAACTAGATGAAGCATTTTGAATATGCCATTCGTAGAGCATATCTCGTTAACTTTAAATAGAAAATATATTATAATCAATGAAGAAAGTGTCATTAATTTTTTTTTCTTCCACGACACAGTTAACAGTAAGGGCAAGTCTTGTCATGCAAAATTTATGTTGGGAGAGGATCTCTGCGCAGTTATTGTGCGCTTTCTCTCGAGATACTGCCTGCACTCTGTTCGATGAAGAATTCTGAATTCGCAGTATCGAGGTAAAAAGAAAAAAAAGAAGACAATCCTATCTCACCAAGTTAAAGGATTGGAGGAAGCATCATGAAAGCACATGTTCGTAGATAATTAAGCGATTCCTTTGGCGTCAGCGCCGCGAAAGCAAACACAATCCGCTCGAAGCGGATCTTCTGATCCGTGTATGTATTCCGTACGCGATTAAATCCGTACAAGCAGGCACTCCGACCAATAACATCGCTGAGTGCCGCCTTTCGAAGATCATTTCTGAAGTCAACGACAGGCGTGGAATATCGCAAAGTGATTTAGCTCGCGCGCAGCTGCGACACTTCTGGGAGTCCTTCGTGCTTCTCCGACTCATAGCAACAGCGAATGAGGCACCTTCGCTGCGGCCGGCCATTGTTGCGTGTTTCGCAAACCGCAATGCGAAGCACTGATCGGGTACACGCCGTAATCCGCCGAGCGTGACGTGTATTCATTTTCATAAACAGGCTTTCCTGTGAAGCATTGGAACGCTTTTTTTTCTTCTTCTTTTTCGCCGTTTGCAGGAAGGGGGGCAGGGGTCTCCCCCCCCCCTCCGCTCGCTTTCCTTTCCCCCACCGCCTTCTCGCGAGCAGCAGCGGCCCTCGACCACCCCTTCTCCTCGCCACCTGGCCGCCCCATTGTCCGCGAAAGCGTGACGAGTCACACCTCAGGCCCCGCCTCCTTCTCGGTCCGCGCTGAGCCAATCGCGAGCCTTGATGAGGAAACGCAATCAAGGCAAAAAGGTGATCAAGCCACTGCAGGAAGAGGCTGAGGGGCGCCAGTGGCGAGGAGGCGTCGCCTTCTTTAAATTAAGAGCGCCCGAGAGAGCGGGCGCCGTCGGCTCGGCCGGCGCACCCCCACCCGCCACTCTCCGGCGCCGCCGCCGCCGCCACCGCCGGCGCGCTGTGTCCTCGCGCTCCTGCGCCGACGCGGAGCCCTCCTCACCCACTGCTCTCGCGCTCTTAATTTTCCCTCTCGCTTTCCTCCACATATGGTAATCGATGCTCGGGGCACGTTTTGCACATCCCGGTGCTTTTGATTTTGTCCGACTGTGAGGAGGACGTAGAGGATAAGAGCTCCCGACGGTAAGAGAAAGAGAACGTGCACAGGGACCCCGAGGAGAAGTAGAAAAGACGCCGGCAGAGACAGACAGACGCCGCTGGTTCAAGCAACCTTAGCGCTTTGGATGCCGACTGAGTCGAGGGCCACTGGACTGCGCCAAGATAACGCCAAGGGGAAGAAACGACTATACGTAGACCGCTGAGCGCGCGTCTACCGGAACACTAAAAGTGCCGTGTCTGTGTAACTCTGTCTGCAGTTATGAGCGCAGGATTTGTTTCGCTCGGCCGCTCGGTGTCGCGGTTGTTGGATTCGGGTTACCGTGCCACAGGAAAAGCGAGACTATAGCAGCGCGCGGAAACACTAGTGAGCTCAGCACGAAATGGGCGTTATCTTACACTGGTCATTGATCGGGACGACGGTCGCGCAGCCTTATTCATAAGCGACCCGCGATAAGCGCGAAAAATGGTAAAGAAAGCCGGCTTATAAAACTTACTTAAATTCCGAGGTATTACGCCCTTAAACCACGATCTGATTATGAGGCACACCATAGTGGGGGACTCTGGATTGATTTTGATCACCTGGGGTGCTTCAACGTACACCTAAATCTATGTACACAATCATTAGTGTATTTCGACTCCTTCAAAATGCGGCCGCTTCGGCCGGGATCGAAACCGCGACCTTGAGCTCAGCAGTGCAACGCCATAGCCACACGGGCTACCGCGGCGGTTCAAACTTACAGTGAACCTGGAGGGCATGTGCAGGCGTATGTATGTATGTATGTATGTATGTATGTATGTATGTATGTATGTATGTATGTATGTATGTATGTATGTATGTATGTATGTATGTATGTATGTATGTATGTATGTATGTGTATGTGTGTATGTATGTATGCATGCATGTATGTATGTATGTATGTATGTATGTATGTATGTATGTATGTATGTCCGAAAACAGAAAGCAGACACGAGGTCGCGGGATCGAATCCCGGCCACGGTGGCCGCATTTCGATGGGGGCGAAATGCGAAAACACCCGTGTACTTTGATTTAGGTGCACGTTAAAGAACCCCAGGTGGTCGAAATTTCCGGAGTCCCCCACTACGGCGTGCCTCATAATCAGAAAGTGGTTTTGCCACGTATAACCCCATAATTAATAAATTTAAAACAGAAAGCAGTCTGCATGCAAGCGCTTGCGCTCTCACTGCACTTGTCGAGCAGGGAAGTGCTTAGACTTCATGCTGTATGGACGAGAAAATAAGTTTACACTCATTGTATTCCTCCGCGTATGAATGGTCGTGAGGAAAGAGCAGCATTTTTGAAAATGCGGAGTATCAAATTTTGAAATATGTAAATATAGCAGTAAATGTCACCACACACAGGATTGACACCTTAGCATCGCATGATTTAGATCAAGCGGCCGACGCAATAGTTTTACGAGGACATTAAGCTTGTCCAATGGAATAAACATTCACCAGACCAATTATGTGGCACTGACCTACTGGACTGTAGCAATGGCTTCGACTTTGGAGCTTCCACTTGTAACATTATCCTGCCATACTAACGCAGCGACACTAAACGTAACTGAATTTAAGCGATTGCCGCAGCACCTTATGCGCGATGAGGGTTGTCCGGCTGGTACTGAACGAACACCAGTTGTCTAGGGTACTGCGGAACTGCCAGTAATCGTGAATGACAGGAAAGTAGCACTGTGGTTAAGATGAAAGGCAGCGGCCTTGAAGAAGCGCTGTGATACAAGAGTGGTGGTGTCACCTCCAGAAGTTAATGTTATTGCATCTATCTCGGCAGACCTTCGCCCTTCTTCTCGTGGTCCATTGAACACATTTACTCTGCATTTGTTACAAGAGTAAGTTTTCAGTGTATTTCTCAAGACCCCGGTTGATAAAGAGCAGGTATAGTCAGGTAAATACTTGAAACGAAGGGTAGCGAAGTGGAGAAAACCGAACAGGTGCATGCATCCGACATGCGACTCAATGCATCCGACACATCATTCTAATAAATAAGCGGCAGCCGATACTTCTGTATGCGCCCGCGCAATTTCAGCGTCCAATAAACAAGTATAATCAAATCGAAATTCAACATTGCCATGGCTTCTGCGTTTCGGCACTTGATTGTATGGCTGTATACTGCAAGAGCAGTTGAAAGTTTGACTCTGGGTTTCCCGTGCCCGTCCGTTATTTCCGCTACGCCATCGTTTCCGTTGTGGCGTCATCACTGTGTTGCCCTCATCGTCGTTCCAGGCCACCTCCTCGTCCTCACTCTTAACCATACGGCGAAGACAAACGAAACTTTGCTCGTGTACGCCACTGCTGGTTAAACTCGTGCTCTTGCGGGAATATGCTGTTGATAGCCCACATCGCTATCTCGAAAATAAGCGCTTTGCGATTCCTGTCGAGTTTTGTGGTCCACGTAGAATGTGAGAGTGAAGGCGTCTGTGCATGTATTTAGGAGGCCACAGAAGGCACTACCGTAGCTGACGGATGTGACATGGCTCGCAGCGTGAAGAAAACGTAGTTGTTGAGGGAAATAGCGGTGCCCTCTTCATGGAGGGCCTGCTGCAGTCGCTATACATAAGTTCAGAGCCGGAGAACTCTGCTGATTGTTTAGTCTCTTCTCTTTTCTTTCTTCTTTAATGACATTATACGGTAACATTTCTAGCAATTTGACGGAAACTGCGGGGAATTAAGCATGACACGAATGATAGCCTATAGCTCATAACATTCGTACCTCTCTTGCAGAAATCTGCCAACTGTGCAAATGTTCTTGAGCAACCGCATGTTCTTCATTTAGTATGTGCATAAAGCTAATATGTCAACTACGTAATTAATATCTGCCCAACTGAAGAAGTGGGTCTTTCAGGGCAAGGCGGCTTGTTGCAACTTTGATGTGCCGCCTGCAAAGCCAGTGTCGACCAGAGCTCATCGTTCTGGTCCGCCGCCACGAATCCACGGCGTTTGCGTGTGTGTGTGTGTGTGTGTGTGTGTGTGTGTGTGTGTGTGTGTGTGTGTGTGTGTGTGTGTGTGTGTGTGTGTGTGTGTGTGTGTGTGTGTGTGTGTGTGTGTGTGTGTGTGTGTGTGTGTGTGTGTGTGTGTGTGTGTGTGTGTGTGTGTGTGTGTGTGTGTGTGTGTGTGTGTGTGTGTGTGTGTGTGTGTGTGTGTGTGTGTGTGTGTGTGTGTGTGTGTGTGTGTGTGTGTGTGTGTGTGTGTGTGTGTGTGTGTGTGTGTGTGTGTGTGTGTGTGTGTGTGTGTGTGTGTGTGTGTGTGTGTGTGTGTGTGTGTGTGTGTGTGTGTGTGTGTGTGTGTGTGTGTGTGTGTGTGTGTGTGTGTGTGTGTGTGTGTGTGTGTGTGTGTGTGTGTGTGTGTGTGTGTGTGTGTGTGTGTGTGTGTGTGTGTGTGTGTGTGTGTGTGTGTGTGTGTGTGTGTGTGTGTGTGTGTGTGTGTGTGTGTGTGTGTGTGTGTGTGTGTGTGTGTGTGTGTGTGTGTGTGTGTGTGTGTGTGTGTGTGTGTGTGTGTGTGTGTGTGTGTGTGTGTGTGTGTGTGTGTGTGTGTGTGTGTGTGTGTGTGTGTGTGTGTGTGTGTGTGTGTGTGTGTGTGTGTGTGTGTGTGTGTGTGTGTGGTTCACAGAACTAAATTTCAGTTTGTCTCCTTTTCTCGGTGCTTTGAGGTGCTCGTATTCATTTTCTGGTGGAACCACAGTTCCGCAAAGTATGTTTGTCCGCATCACCTTGAAACGCTCGTGACACTTATATATGTACGTCTTCACGAACCGAGTTTACACCTTCACCGCTATTCGTCTGCGTACTCCCAGTCAAATTCTACTTCCCGTTGTTCTTGACGACATATTGCTGAGGAAACAAGCGAATGGAGCGGGGGAGGTAGAGCAACGAGAACAAAAGAAGAAGAAGAACGAACAGAGCACAGGGAAGAAAGCGAGCCAGCGTGGCTGGGAAGCGCGGTCGGCTGGGCCAGTCGATAGTTCCAAGCTCGGGGCGGAAGGGAGGCAGCGATCTTTGGCCCGCAGCTCGGTCGGATGCACTTGCAAGAGACCGCGGCGCGGGCGGCGAGCTGCGGTCGCGGGAACAGAAGCCGATCACTCAAGCGGCGTCGTTCGCCGCTGAGCAGACGCGACAGCGCGGCCGTGCCTGCGCATAAATTGACGCTCCGACGCTAGCGCCTGCCGCGCCCCGTGCAGGAGACCGTCTCGGCTTGCGTGAAACGGCAATCTTGTTGCCGCTTTACGGCAGCCACGCGTGGCCCGCAGTCGCGTGACCGCTGTTATACGGGGCCAACTCGACGCCCATGCGGCTCGCCCCATCTTGCTCGCTGTCCGTTTTTCTTTTTGGCCATTCTTTGTACAGCAACAAGCTGCGGTGGCTCTTAACTGTGGCATACATGCAGAGAACACTGGTTATCGCATTCAAGCCCATAGATGAAGCACCGCTGCGCTTTCCTTTTAGGGCGCCCAGGATTGCAAATGTAAGGTGCTATAATCCAAGTGCTTCATATCCCCTAATAATGTTTTAAATAAAGTTCCTTGCTATCATTCGCCATGCTCACTCTCAGATAACGCGATTATATAGTGCTTCTTCTTCATCTTCTGTTTTCTTTCTTTTTTTGCACAAATTTTACAGTTATCCTGTGCCAGACAGCACAATTCCAGTGCTTGGGCTGTTTTACTAGAAGACAGGCACGTACCCAGGATTCTTTTTCGGGGGGGGGGGGGGGGGGGGGGCACCACCTCCATCATCATCATCATCATCATCATCATCATCCTGTTTTATGTCCACTGCAGGACGAAGGCCTCTCCCTGCGATCTCCATTTACCCCTGTCCTGCGCCAACCGATTCCAACTAGCGCCCGCGAATTTCCTAATTTCACCGCTCCACTTAGTGTTTTGTCGTCCTCGATTGCGTTTTCCTTCTCTTGGTACCCATTCTGTAACCCTAATGGTCCAGCGGTTATCTAACCGGCGCATTACATGACCTGCCCAGCTGCATTTTTTCCTCTTGATGTCAATTAGAATATCGTCTATGCCCGTTCGCTCTCTGATCCAAACCGCTCTCTTTCTCTCTCTTAACGTCATGCCTAGCAATCTTCGTTCGATCTCTCTTTGCGCGGTCCTTAACTCATTCTCAAGTCTCTGCCCCATATGTCCGCACTGGCAAAATGCACTGATTGCACACCTTACTTTTCAATAATAATGGTAAGCTTCCAGTTAGGAGCTGGCAATGTCTGCCGTATGCGATCCAACCTATTTTTATTCTTCTGTGAATTTCCTGCTCATGATCAGGGTTCCCTGTGAAAAATTGACCTAGGTAAACGTACTCCTTCACAGTCTCTAGTGGCCGACTGGCGATCCTGATCTCTTGTTCCTTTGCCCGGCTATTTATCATTATCGTCATCTTCTGCATATTAATATTCAACCCCACTCTTACACTCTCTCTGTTAAGGTCTCCAATCATTTGTTGTAACTCGTCTGCATTGTTGTTGAATAGAACAATGTCATCGGCAAACGGAAGGTTGCTGAGATATTTGCCGTCGATCTTTACTCCTAAGCCTTCCCAGTTTAATAGCTTGACTTCTTCTAAGCACGCAGTGAATAGCTTTGGAGAAATTGTGTCTCCCTGTCTGACCCATTTCCCTATAGGTATCTCCCTGCTTTTCTTGTGTAGAATTAAGGTAGTTGTAGAACCTCTGTATATATTCTTACGCGAAGGACGAGCCAGTAAGACGAGAAACTATTTACAGATTATATTTACAACAACGGTTGCAGCGCTGACCGGTCAGATTCACAGCGCGAGCCCAGTTCGTTCTTCCTCCTCTTTTCTGGAGTGATGGCGCCCACGCACCTCGTTCAAACAAACAAATACCAAACACATGTAGCAATATTTTTCAAGCTTTTTACGTAAGCGTTCTGTAGTCCTTGATTACGTAGTGCCTCTAGACTGCTGGTATCTCTACTGAATCATATGAATTTTCGTAATCTATATAAGCCACATAGAGAGGCTTATTGTACTTTGCAGATTTCGCGATAACCTAATTGATGACATGGATGTGATCCATTGTAAGGTATCTCTTCCTGAAGCCAGCCTGTTCCCTTGGTTGACAAAATCCAGTGTTGCCCTTATTCTATTGGACATTATTTTGGTAAATATCTTATATAATACTGGGAGCAAGCTAATGGTCCTATAATTTTTCAATTCTTTAACGTCTCCTTTTTTGTGGAGTAGTATAATGTCTGCATTCTTCTAGTTTTCTGGGACCCTTGCAGTCGATATACACTTCGTATAGAGAGCCGCCAGTTTTCTAAGCAATATGTCTCCTCCATGTTTGATTAAATGGACTGCTATTCCACCTTCTCCTCCCGCTCTTCATCGTTCCATGTCTTGCAGGGCCTTTCTGACTTCATCGCTAGTTATAGGAGAGTTTCCGTGTCCTGTTCATTACTGTTTCTAAGTGAGGTATAGGGACTCCTCTGGGTACTGTATACAGGTCAGCTTAGAATTTTCCCGCTGCTTTTACTGTATCTTCGAGATTCCTTGTGATATTATCCCTCTTATCTTTTAGTGCATACATCATGGTTTGTCCTATGCCAGGTTTCTTTTTTACTGATGTCAGGCCGCGTTCATTTTTTTACGGCTTCTTCAGTCTTTCACATGTTATAGTTTCGAATATCAGTTATTTTCGCCTTGTGGATCAGTTTGACAGTTCCGCGAATTGCGTAACGCTCTGCGGCCGCCAGTCCCATACAAACGCGTAGAGCGCAGGACTCTGCGATTCTAGACGTACTGCGCTCACCGAGAAAGGTTAGAAAAACACCCACATAAGCACAGCAGAGAAGTGGCTGCGTGAGGCGGTTCGACCGATAACTGTAGAAGCGTCATTCAAAGCAAGTAATTTTTCTCCACTTCCGACGGCGTTTTCTCTACTTCCTTTTTAAATAAAAAGATGTTGATCCATAAATATTCTCATAAACAACGGTTAACATTTTTATTATTCGCTTTTGCTTGCAGTTTGGTTGTTGCGCGTTGGCTCTCTCCCTTAGTAGATCGCTTAATTTCTCAACTCCTTGCGATTTTTGTTTCCGGTTTCCAATTTTGCACGAAAAGTGCGATACAATTAAGGAAAAACAGACGAGGTAACTGGCGACAGTCATCTTGCTTATGGGTTTAAGGGTTATGGCAGGGTTTCATGATGGACGCTCTTTCACATCATTTTATTTCCCACCTTATCTAACCCATATCACGTGTATGTGGTTCCGGGCATCGGCCAGTCGCGGCGAGCCGTAACTCAAGGAAATAATGAAGCAAAGGGAAAAGTTAAACGCAATTGGTGTTTTCTCCGGCCGCAACTCGTTCCATGAGAGTACATACCAGCTGAGTACATACCAGCTGAGCCGGGGGGGGGGCCCGGGCCCCCCCGGGCCCCCCCCCTGGGTACGTGCCTGCTAGAAGAGGTAGACATTACGTGTAAGAGAAATGGAAATCTGTAGCCATTGTTTCACTCTTTTAACTAATACGTTTACAGTTTACAAATTGGTGCCGGTGATTTCTCAAGGCACGTCCGCTTAGAAGGAATTCAGAGGCTGGTGCTAGTTTCGAGAAGTGCATTCCCATATCATACTAGTGTGCCATGCAAACTTGTTTTGTACTTTTCATGAAGGCGTCTTGTTATAAAAACTGCTTGTTAAAAGCAAGCAGTGAATCTTTCTGCAAGTTCAAAGGAGCTTATCTGAAAGCTGGTGCTATATACTTTAAAAAAATCGTTCCCGGGGAACGTGCTTTCGGAACTCACCGACTTCAATTGGTAAGTTGTAGCATGTGTTTCTTAAATCATTAGTTAAAACGTTACTTAGTGAATTCATGTTTAGTCAGTTATACCATGTCCATTTCTAATGCATATAATGTCCGTCTGTTTGAGTAGTTCTGCAGTAGAATTGTGACTGTTGCCGCTCAATTTTTTTTTATAATTCTGTTAAAATTTATAAATAAAAGTGATAATGGACCGTTTCTTTCCTTTCTTTTCTTATGTGAGGGGGGAGGGGGCTCTTGACAGCTCAACACGCTGTAGACTCCATGCAGGTAGAGTAACTCGGTTAAACAAAAGGTGTGGGATAAACGTATATGCAATTGCCATGTTTAGGGATAGCGCAATCGGTGCCACACAAACAAATATGGCACAGGAGGACGTGTAAATAAAGCAAACAAGTGTGTTAGCTTCTCTGTCTATTTAAATAACGTGATTCTGATCATGAGAACACGTTTATTTAGTATTTCATAAACTTGGAGCACCTAGCGTACGGTAACGCATGGTAACTGCTCACCAAGACATATGCGAATAGAACGCCACAAAAGCTATTCAATCGGCCCGTTACATCACCGTAGCGATAGAAGTTTGGCGCGATGTAATCTATAAGAAGTTACTAACTCGTCCAGGGCGCGAAATGGCGCCCGCGAAATCGTTCTAACAATGACGACATATGATTTCGTTTTCAACAGTAGTGAGTTGTGCTAGCAAGTCGCATGCGTGGGTTGAGGAAAGAACGCTTGACTGTGACAGTGATTTTGGGGTCTGTAAAGTCAACCACGCGATTTTGGGATCACGACATATTATACAGACAGTCCGTTACTGTGGAACTCTTTCATTTCCCTCGCTGCTTTATATAGGCCAGCAGACAGAAGATGTGAAAACGAGACTGCATTACAGGCACTTTCGCTGGTGGCGTGTATGTGATCTTCAGTAGAAGCACCTGACACGAAATATTAGACGTTGCGATATCGTTCGATATGCCATCATGTCAGCGATACTATCTCGGAAACCTTTGGAGTACTGATAGATAGATAGATAGATAGATAGATAGATAGATAGATAGATAGATAGATAGATAGATAGATAGATAGATAGATAGATAGATAGATAGATAGATAGATAGATAGATAGATAGATAGATAGATAGATAGATAGATAGATAGATAGATAGATAGATGGATGGATGGATGGATGGATGGATGGATGGATGGATGGATGGATGGATGGATGGATGGATAGATAGATAGATAGATAGATAGATAGATAGATAGATAGATGGATAGATGGGTAGATAGATAGATAGATAGATAGATAGATAGATAGATAATCAGTGGCGTGGCGCTGGAAAACGTGAGCAAACTGTGTGACGGTGGATGAATAGATAGATAGATAGATAGATAGATAGATAGATAGATAGATAGATAGATAGATAGATAGATAGATATATAGATAGATAGATAGATAGATAGATAGATAGATAGATAGATAGATAGATAGATAGATAGATAGATAGATAGATAGATAGATAGATAGATAGATAGATAGATAGATAGATAATCAGTGGCGTGGCGCTGGAAAACGTGAGCAAACTGTGTGACGGCAGCGGTAATTTTTGCGTCGTTAGTGTCATCTCCGAATAAAACATACCGAACGGCATCATGAGAATTAAGGCTGAAGCATTGACGAAATGTACCCATAATTGTTTATTTATTTTTGTATGGTAATTCAGCAACGCCACTGAGTTTATTCACTTCAGTCACGTTACAATGCCTTGGACTTTTTTAACCGTTATATTTCAACGGTGCTTTGACATGATTGCTTTAGCATCGTTGCCGAACTAGGCAGCATGCGGCTTGTTCCTTTTTTTTTTCCTAGTTCACCAGTGAGCTTGCCCACAATGTTCCGTGAGGATCGTTTCCCCTTCTTCTGTCGCACGAAGACAGCCTTCTCAAGGTTGCTCGTCAGCGCCGCGTCATTCCGACGCCCATGCTTCCAGCGCAGGCTCGTTGCAGTGCAGCGCTTCGGCAGCCAGCGAGGCGGTCATCGCCGGTCGGTCGAAGGTTACACGCGGCAGGGGAAAATGACGGAGGGAGCCCAGCGAAACGGACGAGGCTCCTAATGAGCGCGCAAGGTCCGCGGGCCGTGGCGGGATGAGTTCGACACTTTCATTATCCCGACGATCAACACTGGCGCCTCCGGCTCTTCACAGGGAGAACAAATTGCGAGCCGTGCGCGCGCGGAAGTGGCGCCGCCATAATGGCACGTGCCGAGGAGAAAGAAGCGAGCGCGAAACCGGCGCTCCGGGCGCGTAGAGTTCGGCGCTGCAGGAGAAATTAGTCGAGAACGTGGCGATTAATGGTACGGAACGGCTGGGCGAAAGCTGCGTGTAGCGCACGCGAGAACGACACATAAAATTGGACGCAGAGCCGCCTGTGGCGAGGGCGCTGCGCGGTGTCGCTCTCGGCGGCCGGGAGTATCCCCCTCCCATCTGCGCACGCCCTGTGCAGTTTCCACCAGTCGTCTCGCGCTTATGAAAATCTTTTCTTGCTCCTTCCCGTTTGGTTATTAGTGTAACGGAGAGAATGCAGAGGAGAATTTTCCTTTCGTGAGCGAAGTGTTTGCAGGGTTTTCTTGGCGTCCCTAATGAGATGTGCAGCTCCCAGCGGCAGCGCAGGCACGGGAAGGAACGGGCGGCGGCGCGCGTACACGACGGCCCCGGCGGCGCCAGCAAGAAAACGGCTTGAGACAATGAGCGCGCGCGGTACTTCGTCTGGCTTTGCCGTTTCTCGCGGGGCGCCATCGCTGCCTTCCTCTGTCTCTGTGTGCGAGTCTGCGCACAGCGAGTGTTTCTTCGACTCGTTGTGAAGGAATGAATAAAAAAGAATGAGACGGAGGGAGAGGGCAAGCGTGGGATGGCGCTCATGGAGATCTTCCGTTTTCTCATTTTTGTGACCACCCCAATGCTTTGGTTTTTGTACGCCGCTACGCTCGCTCGGTGCTCGCGCAAGTTTTCGACCATGGAGGAGCTCTGCCCGCTGCTGCGTCGCCTAATGTCTCCAGCTATTATCGCCTCATTAATTCGACAAAGCCGTCTCTTTCCTGTGGAGATTTTCCGTTGTCCCCAGCAGCGGACGCACGCGGAGCGGCTCTAACTATGCAGTTGAAGATGGTTGTCGGCCGCGGCGTTGGGGATTATGGGAGTCGCGGGATTAGTGCTGCGAACACGGTCTGAGGGAGGTAGGGGACAGGAAGATTGCGCCTCCCTGTGGTACCCTCGGTGCTCCTCCGGCCTAGCGCGGCCCAGCAGAGTATGCATGCACCACTGGGCTCAAGCGCGAAAAGCGCGGTTGCCGCACGCCGGGCTCGGTTGTCGGGACGAAAAACATGTCTGATGGATTTGAGGTTAACAGCACGGCCTACGGCCTTGTGTCAGCGGTGCAAGATCTAGTTCCAGGATTGAGCGGAAAGATATATACATTACGCAGTCATACCGCACTACAACCTACCCGTATGAGAATCAGTAGATCCTGTTTACAGAAAACTGCAAACTATAATGATTCCGCTGCTATTACCATTACACCTGATTATGAGGACACGTGAATAGAGCATTCTTGAGGGACTTCGCAACGAGTGATCTCAAACGTAAAACAGCAGGACTAGCCATCATAAGATGTCAATAGAATGAAAAGTTGGTTTAAATGCAGCTTACCTCATTCATTTCAAGTCGACGCTGTTGTAGAGTACTCCACATAAATAGAAAAAAGAAATTACCGAGCGAAGAAGTGTAAGTGGTTGCCTTGGGTACTTAGCATGCAGGTCGCATATGCTGTGCATTTGCGCAAAGATGGAAACCGTTGTTTCCTTTCCCTGGGGAAAAGGCCGTAGGCGTATGATTACAAACATCCGACATGGCTTCTTGGAACTTTCACTGGCTGACAGCAGCCAATATTTCCTAATTTGTTTAACTGCTGCAGAGTGACGCTTCTAGAGAGAGAGAGAGAAGGATGGCAGAGAGGTTAACCGGACTGAGTCCAGTTTCCTATCCTGCACACGAGAGAGAGAGAGAAGACATGAGTCTATATCGCATTTTCACATGCACTAAGCTAGGTGCAGCATGTCTACAGTCGGGCACTCAAGTCTGTTGCCTTCACGTAGGGAAGAAGCTCTTGAATCGCTTTCTGGGCTGATGAACTGTAAGGCCAGACTCCCAACTCTTTTGCGAACGTGCCCACACAGACGGCGACCTCTTACTGATATGTGTCGGCGGGAAGCTTTAGAGTTAGCCTCATATCACCAAATCATGAGCAAATTGCTTGAATGTCATCATTTTGATCGCTTCGTTCGATCAGCTTCCTGTCCTGTGACATGAGTGATTTTCCGGTGGTTCTAATAAAAAACGCGGAAAGAAGCACTGTGTCCTCAAAGTTCCGTAGTTTTACTTGTGCAAGCCGCGGCGGCCACGGTGACTTTTATACGCATTTACCCAAGTTTCTTTGTGAATGCCGAAGTAAACAGCGCGGTACGACCAGAGCAGAAGCGTTTCAGTGCCTGCCATCACTGTCTCGGCCGCACTCTACCGCCCAAAGACGCGTCCTCGACGGCGCGTCTCCGCCCGACCGCGGCGTCTCTGAGGGGCTCCTGAGCGAACTGGCGCTCTGCCATATCGGCGCTCTTCGAATAGAAATGTTCAGTCAATGCACCTGTTCCCTCCGAGAACCGTCTCGACAGATATTTATACACATGGGGTCAAAGCGAGCGTGCGCTTTCAGGAAATAGGAATATGCACCACACTGTTTGTGAATGTTCTCCTCTTCGCCCCCCGCATTTTCTTTTTTTCATTCTCTTTTGTCCTTTCTTTTGTTTTTCATTCTCGGAGCACGGCACACCGAGCCGATCGTTCGCATTGACAGCGCTCGCCAATGTCTCGCAACCGCTTTTACGGTATGTCATGACAGGACAGAGTTCTGCCCAAGATAACGCGGGGCAGGCGTTGCCCTGTCGAACGTTCGTACGCTCAGGGTGTTCGCGGCTGACTTCGTCGACACGATCACTTGATCGCAATGGCCATGGCGACTGTGACGTCACTCTCCTACTATGGCCATCATTAACGGCGTGTGTTCTCTCCGCGGCTCGCGCAAGACGTGCTCCGTTTCCTCGCCGGAGGAGAATGTGCGGGACACGTGGCCTCGCCGCAGGAGCGTGTGCGGGGGTGCGAAAAGAGTGACGCGGTCTGGTGGGCGCGCCGACCCTCGTGCAGCTGGCTGTTTGGGCACCCCCCGCGCTGCTCTGGGTGCGCGCGAGCCTTCCCCGGAGCCTCGAGTCGCGGGAGGCGCTGCGAGCGGTTCCCCAAAGCGTTCCTCCAGCCGGGCCAGCTTCATAATGCCGCTGCTCTGCTCTTAATTATAGCTTCGATCGGGCGCCTTGTTTTGCGAGGGCCGCCCGATTCCCTGGCGCTGAGCGGGGAGGAAGACGACGTCATGGCCGCCGCCAGCTTCCTCGCGTTCCTTCTCGCCTTTCGCCCTGCGCTCTCCAAATGCGTGTGTATTTATCTGCGCCCGCGTCGGCTCCCCATTTTCATCCACATAAATTAATGCCGCTCAGAGGCGCGTGGCGATTCGCCCGCAGACTAGGTCGCCCTCGCTCTCGCCGCCGATTTAAGCCCAGCGAGGAGGAACGTGCGCGCCCGTTTAATTAATTTTAATTTCGATTCTCGCCGTCCGGAGGCGCTCGCCGCGCCAGGGAGGGTGGCTAGGCGGGCGCACGAGGCGGCCGCGGTCCGAGTACCATGTGACCGACGACCGTCCAATGGCGCCGTGGCGGCCCACTTTGCAGTCCTGATTTAGGGGCGGCTCCGAATATTAGCGGGGGCCCGTGCCCTGACAGGTGCTTTAATTAACGCTGCGAACAAGTTATTGGACCTTGGCGCTGGCCCGGCCAGCCCGCTGTCTGTCGCCCCTGCTGCCCGCGATACGCCGCCCTCTTATAGAGTCTTCTCTGTCTTTATTCTTTCTCTTTCTTTCTTTCTTTTTTCTTCCTGCAAGTCCGGCTGCCGTTTCTTGCACTTCGACGTCTCCTCGCTCGCGCCGTGCCCAGCTTCTTGAATTTTCCGTGTTGCTGCTAAGGGACGCGAAGCAAAGTCACCAAGTCCGCGCGAGCTCGGCGCACTAAATAACAGGTACTCGGACGCACGAAGTTTACCTTTGCACCAGCCAGACCACGTCATGTAGTTATTTTTGAAGACGTGCACTTCTTGCTAGCCATTACTGAGCGAAATCGGCAGATCGCAAAGCAGTGAGACGCTGCATAAGGAATGTGAACGCTAAAGTTCTCGCTATTTAATGTTTTGAGGCTCTACAGACACAATGGGAAGTCAACTGCATAGCAGCCAGTCCCAGTTACCACGACACAGCGCTGTGTCTGACTCATCCGTATCTTCTGCGTTTTTCAGTATGGAAAACAGTGCTGGCACCTAGGCAGCACTTGCGCTGATGAATTCTTTTTAACTTGTTAATATGCATCGACAACATATGCGACAAGAACCTAATATGTTCCTTCTGAGTGTATTTGGAAGTTCTATAAAGAAAACCTAAAGCGCATGGTCAGCTTTCATTTTGACATTGTTCAGGAATCAACTCTCGCTAGCGATTAGCTGTACGCACTTGAGGTTCCTGTCTTGCGCAACGTGCGAGCAACGTTCTCCTAAAAACGAGTGCCCTCATGACACCTCATGACACTGAGGTTATTAGAAACGCTGAGAAATTGTCCTATGGTGCTCTTGTTGTGTCTAGTTACATCGTCGGTGTTATGATGATATACTTTATTGCTGGCATGCTACGGGTGATGCCGCGAATGCACTTCGAATGTACCGTAACACCTATCGCTGTGAAACGAAGAGTAAATGGTTCAGTAGCCAAAGAAACCTTAATTTTCGCCTCAATTTTTCTGTACGTGTAGGTAATTAAATACGCCAAGCTTAAGGCAGTTGCGAAAATCGCCTGGTCTAAGCATTCACCTTTACCACGCTTCATTCAGGTGAACCGACGTAGACGTCACAGGGGCCTTTCGACACCTATTTTAGTGTCAAATTACCCTGTTTAAAAAAGAAATCATATTGGCTAAGTGCCACCCTTTTACGTGCGAAACGCGTGGGGTTGAATTGCCACAACTTCGAAAATATGCGTCAGTTCACCTTTAGCGACTAATTAGTACTATTAAATTAAGCTGTATTAAGCTGTAAAATCCACTTCTCTTATAGCGAGACCGCCACTCTTAAAGCACGTTCACAGTGAAAGATTTCCGGTCATCCGGACTGGAAAATTAATCTACGTCGCGCGAGAGGAAAGAAGCTGTTGTCGCGCTGATCTGTCCGAGACCGACTTTCGTCACTGGGAGAAAATGCGTCGCCTGTCGCAAGCCAATCGAAACGCGCGATTACGAGAGAAGGGAGGAGATAAGGGCGGAAACTGCTCTCTGCTGTAAAGATCCGGGTAGCTGTTTTGCAAATGGCGCAGCAATGGCCGGTCGTATCTTTATTTGCAAGTATATCAGCCGGTGTTTAGTGAATTCGTTTCGTACTTCGGGTGAAGACAAGTCTTCATAGCGAGTGTATTATGCACTTGGACGATAAACTCCCGATACAGCTTTCTGTTGCTCAATACGTGCTACTTAAAAGTGTTTTTCCGAGCGTGAAAGAAGCCCGTAAATGCACGCAAAATTGCCGTGCGACTGGCCGCTCGAGGCACTTTACGTGTATTCGCGGACTTCCGACCTACACCATTCAGTTAGCTGGGGCATCCTGTATAAAGTTTGCTCGGTGTTACACTGGGAAGCTTCGACAGCGCGTGCTTTTCTTTATTATTTAATGTCAGTGGCTTTCCGCAGTGCGTTCATATGTCATTTCGGCTGCTGGCAGCAGAAGTAGCAAAGGCCCACAACTCCGAAGAACTTGTGACTGTCGTTATTCTAAGCATTCACTGCAAGAATGCATCTACGCTTGCCACACGTCTTTCCTTCCGCCGCACGCAGGGCTGCTTGCTCTGACACGATGCTGCCGTGTAGGCAGGTGAAGCCCAATACCCCTTTCATTGCCCGAGCCGAAGCGAGTCGCGCGGCCTCTGTACTTGTTCTTCGGGAACTGCCAGACTTTGCAGGAAAATAGAGTTGCGGCGTGAGTGCGGCAGCCGCCAACAAATGCTGGCTCACCCTGGCGGATTAAATAAGGTGGGGCGCGCACGCGGGCCGGAGTCGGTGAAAGGGGACATGCGAGAGCACAGCTCATACGGGACGCAGACACGCAAAAAGTTTGTCGTCGTTGTTCACGTTCCTTTGTGCGCCGCGGCGCTCGTTTTTTCGGGAAGGCCCCCTGTCGACGCACACGAGGGTGCGCGTGCTGAGCACAGGGGGGAGACTCGTGACCCAATTTTTTTCGAGGGGTGCGCAGAGAGGGCCTTCGGCCTCCACGGGGGCACAACGTGCATCGAGGGCGTCGCGGTGGGGGTCCGAACCCCTTGAGGCACAACTCCACCCCTTGCTTTCCGGCCCGCGTGCCGAATCCCGGACTTTTGGCTCTGCGCTCTTTCATATGTACATTTTTTTTTTTTATCCCGCCTAGAAGGGGAGCACGCGGCAGTCGGCCAAGGCCGCGCGTGCGCCGCGCGCGTGCTGCGCGCGTTCCCTGCACGAGCTTGTCGGCGGCGGCGGCAAGGTTATCCGCGGCGTCCCCCACCCCAGTTCCCTTTTGGCCCCGAGAGATGCGGTCTGCCTGGAAATGCGGAAGCAGATGAAACGTCGCCCTCGTGCTTCCTCCCTGATCCACCGCGTGCGCTGCGTCGCCGCCGTGCCATGGGCTAAGGCACAATGGCCGCCACAATTCAGTTCTCCCATCCCGATTGGCATCCCTTCGTGCCCCGCGAGCGCACTCCCTCGTCACTGAAGGTTGGCACTGTATCTCTGTAGGCCTACTTTTTTTGTTTCTTCCTTCCTTGCTCTTCATTCGCTTATGCTTTCGTGCAGTTTATCTCTTCTTTTTTTTTCTCAGTACATCATGGCTTCGTCTTATTGCAGTGATTCTCCATCCTTTACTCAACTCTTGATTTATTATTTTTTTTTTACCCTCTGACAACAGCAGTTAGTCTTCTTTTCATTCGCTCCTTTTTCCTGACTGTGTCGAATGTAACGTTTCGCGAATCGCCAGAGAATCAAGCCGCGAGGAAAGGAACACTCTCTGGACTCCGCACTGTATTGACGTTTCGTTTATATCCGGCGCTCATTGTGCAAGTCGGAAGGCCGGCGCTGGGCGAGTGGCGGGAGGAAGGTTGTCGCGAGAAGTGTGTCACTTCACTCGGCGAAAAATTGAGCGTGGAGGGAAACGGCGCCGCGGGCGCGCCCCTTCGGCTCGCCGCGCTCGGCTGGCGCTCACTGCTGCCGGCCGTGTAGGCGGCGTGCTTTGTGCGCTGCACGCTCATCGTCGGCCCATTCCAAAGTAATGAGCGCGCGCTGAGGAATGGGGGAAAATAAGAATGTGCCCGGCCGGAGACACTTTTATGAGTTCTGGCTACGCAGTTTTCGTCCGTTTTCTTTGTCCGTCGGCGCACTTGTGTTCTCGAACCAGTCGCGCAGACTGTGTCGCTCGAGGAGAGTCATTTTGTTCTCGCAGTCTGTCTTTGACGGCGAGGTCTGTCAGCTTGAATGACAGGCTCGAACGAAGGCGGGCTCCCGGCGCTGAAACCGAACCGCCACGAGGAGAACAACGGGCACCTTTTCCAATGTGCTCCGCATCGGAGGTTCGCGGCCGTTTTTAAACGCTACTCGACACCGTATTTTACGTGTGAGCACTTGTTGGCCTCGCCGGGTCTCCAAGTTTAGTCTTGTGGCGACGCCGTCCGCTGCCGAAGCGGCAGCGCTGCGCGGCCCCCTTCGACGAACCGGCGAGGAACGCGCGTGTCGGCTCGTTAGCTGCCGTGACGGAGTCTTGACAGCGCCGCGGAGGGCTTCGGCAGCGCAGACGTGACCTCAGCGGCCGTCGACGGGTCTGGACCGCGGCGGAACTGTGGGCGCCATTTGCGCAAAGGCCGGCATTAAGCGACGCAGACACAAGTGCGTTCCGGCCGAGAGGGGGGGGGGGGGGGGGGAGCGAACTCGCCATTGGAAGGAGCCGGCAGTGAGGCGCGCACAAACATGAGCCGCGTCCAGTCGCACCCCTGGGAGCCCGGGTACAAATCCAGCGCTGGAAGAAGTAAGTCCATAATCTGAGGGTTTCGGCGAGCGGTCACAGGGGGCCAATATGGAGCCCCGCACGCTCGCACTCAGCGGGGAAAGAGGCTGGCCGCAGCCGGGAAAGCGGCGCCGTTAATTCCGGGAGGCCGCTTAATTGGCGGCCTGGCGCGCGCGGTGGTCTTAGGCTGTCGCTCTTCGCGCCGATGACATAATTAAACACGCCAGCCGGCACTTCGCCCGGTCGCCGTTGCTGGCTTTTCTTTCCTGTTGCTTGTCTCTCGGAGTGCCCTCGAACCGCCTCGGGCGCAGGACTCTCTGGCCACACTTTGCTGCCCTCGGTGAAGATTGAGGTCGTCTCCCGTCTTGGTCAAAAGAATCGGCCTGCGAAAAGAACTTGCTGCGGGTATCGAGAAAATCGACTTGCCTTTGTCAAAACGATCCTCTCCGTTTGAACCAGATATAACGATGGAAGTGAGACTGCTCATGTCAGCGCCGCGGCAAACGTCACCGTCTCTTTGAAAGCAAAGGTAATGAAAACGTTATAATTACTGGTTATACTCAACTACGCCTATACTAAACTACGTAAGAATGAGAATGGAGCGGAGGTGCCAGCTGGCTGGTGAACGTTCATGCCGCACATACATAGAAAGGCCTATCGCACTTTTGACCAACTCTGCCATGGCGCCAAGCTTTCCTTATTCGATTGTGATGAACTCTAACGCTTCCATTTCTCAGTTCCAAAAGAAGTCCATACATGCCACGCTCAGTAAACATGGATCACACTTATCATTATCATCATCATCATCATCGTCGTCGTCATCAACATCATCATCATCACTTCTATTAATATTATCATTATTATTATTCGGTTGCGTCAGAATGGTGAAGCAAAGAAAATGATAAATAAAAGACAAGCAGGTTACCAAGCTAGGCGGAGCCCGGTTTACTATCATGCATTGGGAAAGGGGAAACGGCACCGAAAAATGAGAATAAGTTCACAGTACGCACGCACGCACGCACGCACCCACGCGCGCGCGCGCACACACACACGCACACACACACACACACACACACACACACGCGCGCGCACGCACACACACACACACACACACACACACACACACACACACACACACACACACACACACACACACACACACACACACACACACACACACACACACACAGGCAATTAAATGTTAAGTAACAGAGGCACTTGCTAGTACTCACTTAGTGCTAATGTCCCCTACTGTTGATGCGCCCTTGTGTGATTCAACCCGAATCCCATTTAGCCTTCTTACTATCATGCTTTCTTTCAGTCCCGCGGCAACGCAGTCTTTTGTAGAAAAAAAAACGAAATAATAAAGAATCATGTTTGTCGAAATTATATGAGTACCGAATGGTATGCATGCTACACGGATGCCATGATTCGTAGGCAGCATGTAAGACATTATGTTGAGAATACTTTAGAAGGTCAAGCTGTTATTTTAGTTTTCTGAAGAAATGATAATGAAGTTCAGGATTATTCGAAGGGAACTGTACCGATCGCGAACGTGGCACATGAAAAAAAAAAAAAAACATTGTTTTAATAGCGCGTTATGTAGCTTTTGAACGAAGGACTATGTATACAGGTTGTCCCATATAATTTGAGCCAAAGCCTTAAAAAAGAAAGGCACTCCGGGCGCGAGTTGAACCGAATGCATAATGTTGGCACTGGCCTAGAGTTACTGAAGCTATGTTTTTTCCCCCCTTAGCTAACGGACTAGTTATGTTTAATCAATCAATTTCCTAAGTATTGGCTGCAGACTCCAAGTGGGGTACGCAGAGTTGTAGAGCCCCTTGAGAAACCTCTGAATAAAATGTTTCCAACACGATATATCTCACGTGGTCCTTTTTTGCGCGTTCCAAAGAAAGCCCGCGAAATATGAAAACATACCACGTGACGGGCCGCTTGCGCACTGTTATTGTGCTGCTCTCAAGCGTGCGATGGATGAACAAAATCTTCGCCAAGGTCGCTTCGGCAACGCTCGACCAGCAGCATGCATTTGCACCGTCATGCGATAAAGGCCGCATGCCCAGAAACCTGCACCAGACATAACTCCCTGTCGCGGGCCTGTCTCGCTGCAGCCGACCTTGTTCATCCATTGCGCACGCTTGAGAGCAGCACAATAACAGTGCGTAAGCGCACCGTCACGTGGTATGTTTTCATATTTCGCGGGCTTTCTTTGGAACGCGCAAAAAAGGACCACGTGAGATATATCGTGTTGGAAACAATTTTTTTAGAGGTTTCTGAAGGTGCTCTACAACTTTGTGTATCGCACTTGGGGTCTCCACCCAATACTTAAAAAGTTGATTAATTAAACATAACTATTCCGTTAGTTATGGGGGAAAAAAAAATATAGCCTGAGTAACTCTAGCCCAGTGCCAACATTATGCATTCGGTTCAGCTCGCGTCCGGAGTGCCTTTCATTTTTAAAACTTTGGCTCAAGTTATGTGGGACAACCTGTATTTATTAGTGCTCCCGCATGTTCTTCTTAAGAGCACATAAAAATTACATAATGCTTACCACATTTGATGAATGGGCTTAGGCTAGAACCACCTTATCCACACGGCACTTTCTGTTCTCTTCTGCCCAGCGACTAAGAGCGCGGCTGTCTGCTGTCGTGCATATCCTTGTAGAAGTGTTAAGAAGGAAAAATTTTATTAAAGGGAACTTTTGACGCTAGACGATATCGATTTGTCCGGATCACACACCACCGCATTATTATTATTATTATTATTATTATTATTATTATTATTATTATTATTATTATTATTATTATTATTATTATTATTATTTCTCCTAGGAAAATTTTGTCCGCCACGTAGTCTTTTTGCTTGCTTATCTTTGTGGTGGTCATTTTTTACCCGCGCACGTTGCACCAGCGGCATTCGTTTGCGCAGCCGGCTCGCTAAACGAGGGGTAATAACGGCCCCTTGGCTTGACAGGCTGCGTTTTTCGAGGGCGTTCAGAAGTAGCGTAAAAGTGACGAGTATCCGCGTGGAGCCCAGAGGCAGTCGCGCTTCGCATGCACCTCGGCCACTCAAGCGAAGCGCACGCTATACATGGGCGCCTAGGTGGTCTGGCCAGAGAGGTACGCCTTTGGCTGGCCGCCGCGATCGCCCTGCTCTCCTGCATTGTTTGTTCATCCCTGGTTCGGAGTACGACCCCGTCTGGAAGGGGATGCCCTGATCTGAACCCGACGCGCAGCCAGCGGTGCTTTGCTTCTCTTTTCAGTCTGCGCCGAGGGTTCGTTTTTACAGAAAAGCTGTATGTGGGTAGTTCCCAGCGGATCGACGTCCGTTGACCAAAAACCGTGGGCCGATCCCCGAAGATAGTGCAATATCGGGCCGACCCGTGGCGAAGGTGAAGCAGGCTTCAAGCACTCCGCCAACTTGCAAAAACTACTTTAATATCGTGGGTCCAAATACAACTCGTATCAGATATTAAGTTGATAAGAACACATACTACACTTTGACCCGCGTCGGCCGTGCCTACGTTCGTATCGCCCTCTCTTTGTCGGCGTTCCAAGCGATTGCTTATCTCTTCTCCTTCCGCTCTCCCGTGGTGGCGGTGCCGTCGAAACGTCACGCATGTTTATTTATTTTCCTCCGGCTCCTCGGGGCTTCAGTTCCGTCGTCCACGCGAACGTATATAAATATCACGGTAAATGAGTCCGTACCTGCGTTCAAAAGTCTGTGTTACCTTTGTGTCTAGCGTACGCTAAACCGCATCGCTGGTCATCCACCTTCACGGAGTAGAATGGCTTGTGACTTTTTTTTTTTTTTGTTCCCACATTCGCGTAGCGATTGTTGATGCGCGTTCAGTTTTGGAAGAAAGCCTGTTCGATTTCGACATTACGTGAGATGGTACGCGAAAATAAGAAAGAATATACGTAGGTGATACATCAGTGCTTTGTAAACAAAAGCTGGTCTTAGGTCGCGCGCCCGTGACCAGCTTGCATGTGCAAGCGTCGTTTTTTTTTTTTCGCAGCGGCCGCGTCCGTCGCGTGCCTGCAATCGCGGCGCCGCTTTGTTGTCTCCAGCGTCGGCGAGACTCGTTGGCAGGAGCGCCTCGGGGCGGCGGTCGTTCACGCGGGCGTAAGGCGGAAGTCGGCCGGCAGAGGGCGACCCTCCGAGGCGCCGGCCAGCAGGGCGAGCGCCCTCGCCAAACAAGGCTCGGCGATTGATAAAAGAGGAGCGCGCGCTGCGCTGCAGCCGCCCGAGCTCGGACCGGCGCTTCGAACAGCAGCACCACCGCCGTCTCGCGGAGTGGAATCATGGCGGGTGCCTCCGTGATTAGAGAGGCATATTGCACTTAGCGCAGAAGAGGAAGTTGAAGATGGCGGAGAACTACGCTCGACTCCGAGCCCAGTAGGCGAGGAGGCTGGGATCTCGCCCCTTTTTGAAGTTATAATGAACATCTGGAGAAGGTGGGGAGTCGGCGCAGGCGCTGTGGCGCGCCTAGGGTCCTCGCCCGCCGTTCCTTTTTCCCTGGCCCGTCCGCAATCGTTTCCCTCTCCTGCGATAAAAAGGGGGAAAAAATAAGAATAATGCGTCGTGCAAGGACAGAGCGCCAAGGCGAGTCATTAATGCGGAACGAAAAATCTGTGCCCGCGATGACCGTCGGCCGCCCACGCAACGCGAAACACGTCCGCCTGCGGCTGGCGTGGAATTCCGGACCCAGCAGCGGTTCAGGTGTCGAAATGCGTGCGCCATTGCGTACCCATGTCGAGTACCCATTGCGTACCCATGTAGTACCCATGTCGAGAAGAACTGAATAATTAAGACAAAAAGAGGCTTTAGAGGAAGGCGAATAATGAGCAAAGCAAGGGGATCTTTCGAAGCTGGAGTTGCATTTACAATGGCAGAAATACTTATAATTGCAACAAAAAAAAAAGAAGGCTACTCGTTCTTGGCCGTAAGACTCTCAACATGTACAAAATTTTGCTGTGAATGTGAGCAGCCGTCATGATTGCTTAGTGGCCATGGTGTTGGGCTGCTAAGTAAGAGGTCGCGTGATCGAATCCCGGCCACGGCTCGGCATTTCGATGGAGGCGAAATGAGAAAAAAATGGCTGTGGCTTAGGTAAGGTTAAGCCCAGGATGCGAAGCATACTAGCCTTTATTTTAGTTGTTGAACCACTGTTTAGCCTGGTGAACTGCTGTTGCTTGGCTATATTTGGTTCGGCTAGACGAAGAAACAACTCATGCATTACTGCTTCGCCTTCAAGAGTGGAACGCGACAGCGTTCCCGTCGACCCGCCAAGGGGTGTAAGACAATGGGCTACAGGGCAGCGACTACGCGCCCCGCATTGGACGCGGTGAGCGTCGAGCAAAGCAGCGTTCGGCGCGGCAACGAAATGTGCGCCTGAGCAAGAGACGCACGCCTTAGAAACAGCTCGTTTCTAAGGCAACACCGCATTCACTAGAGGCGCTTTTGTACCGCTTTGAAGCATCGTACTCGTGGCTCAGTGGTAGCGTCTCCGTCCCACACTCCGGAGACCCTGGTTCGATTCCCACCCAGCCCGTCTTGCAAGAGTTGAGCCAAAGCCACTTCTCCTCTGTCGTGACGTCACGGTGTCACGTGGTTTCATGGCGACACCGCCGCGCCTGAGGAGCTGGGTTGAGCTCTCGTAATATGCTTCGCATAAAAAACACCCGTGTACTTAGTTTTAGGTGCACGTTAAACAACCCCAGGGGGTCGAAATTTCCGGAGTCCCCCACTACGGCGTGCCTCATACTCGGTATGTAGTTTTGGCACTTAAAACCCCATAATGTAATGCTTATAATGCGAGCAAATTCATTAGTAGTATACCGCTGACATCACTAAGCAGTTATCCTTATCAGGTGATGCGCAGATGATATAAGAAAGCAAGAGGAACGGATTCCCAATGTCGTTCGTCGGCAGCAGTTCGTAGGAAAGCGCGCTGGCCGATGATGAATTCATCCCTTCATGCGATGGTGACCATTCAACAGCCATATTGCTCTTTGTTTCTCTACTTCATGCACCGTCAGCAGACCGCATTGTCTGATATGTATTAGATAAAATATTAAACGAAGTAATATTCTTGCTGTTGTAGAACAAGCCGTGCTTACCGCGCTAACTCGAGAGAAGCTGCTTGAAGTGCATCGGTGCTAGTGAAAGAAAGTTAACCCACCAGTACCGACTTAGCAGACGTATGTTGGTCCCCTTTGTAGTATAAGGCCGAATTCGTGTCTGTTAGCTCGGCGGGACTAATCGAAGTTTTCTGCATAACACACACAAGAACGGGTGCACAGACGCGGTGTAGACACATTGGCTGTGGTTTACGTTTCAATCGTGCGGCGTGGTGGTCTGGCCGGGTAATGTGGCTCGACGCGAACGTGGCCCAGTGCTTTTGCACTCCACTGGTTGCGCCTTTAAATGAACTTGCTCGTATCGGGCTGCAACATTGGTGGTTATGGCGGTGCAATCCTGTTTTGTACAAATTAAAGTGCATTAGTTTATATATATGACCAGGTGCGGTGGTGAAATGAAGACAGTCGCAGGCGCAAGTTGGAATCGGTTGGGGCAGGACAATGGTGATCGGAGTCCGCAGGGAAATGCCTTCGTCCTGCAGTGGGCATACAATAGGCTGATGATATATATATATATATATATATATATCTGGAGCAGAAACAAAAAAGCTGCTGTTTCGCCTATGATGGAAAACAGTGATGCGACAGCTTGTCCAATATTACGCCCAGTAAGTTTGCGACTATATTATTGGTTCTTTATTAATGAATTTCGCGCGGTATCGGTTGAATTCAACATTCGCAAATGCGCACGTAAAATTTTTCTTCGAGAAGAAACTGCACTCATTGTTGCCTCTAGTCGGTGGCACTTCGTAGGTGGCATTTGTAGGCATTGTAGGCATATTGTAGGTGGCACTCCCTGGTGGCGGAGAAGCGAAGAGACACGTCTCCTTTCTTTGTCTTCTTTCCTTTACTGCCTTTTGCTTCTTGCCACTGGCTTCGTTAATTCTTTCATCTCGGCGCTGGTTTATGGATAAGCTGCATGAAGTCAGCCAATCATTTTAACGAGAGCTCAAGAGGCGAAGCACAGTATTGTCCAGGCGCAGTATTCTTTGCTGCCGCATTGCCGGAGTGGCTGAGAGGTAGGATCTTTGACTAGCAATTCTGTAGGTCGGAAGCTCGAATCTACGTGGTGCACTGAGACTTTATATCTTTGTAGAACTCTGGCAGTGTACTCTGTGACTCCTGCAACGGGCATCGGCGGATGTCAGATTCACTACGGGAATGATCCCCTAACAGTTGTAAAAATTTGTCTTCTCTTTCATTCTCTGAAGGGGCGTATATCCACACAAAACCAGCGCACATCTTTAAATCTTGTACAGGCGGTGTCTTTAGTTGTTGGTGTTAGTACCGCAAACATGTGCATTCTAAGCTCTATCGTCACAATTTTAATATTCTTTAAAGTGCATGCAGCCTAAATTCCGATACCGACAGTGAATATGCTTATGGCGGCGCTTTTCCTGCCGGTCGATTTAACCATGAAATTCGCCATGGTTCCCGTGTTGTTTGGCATTCAGAATAAATAAATAGCATCGGCGGACCGTTGTTCGTGCAGGTCTACTTTTCTACATTCCCACGTTTTTAGGACTTGTATTAAGGCAAGTTGTCGTGCATGAGGAGCGCGAACTTATAATGATGGTAGCGAGAGGAGCAGTTGCTTTCTGCTTTCTCGCCGACTGAAATATACACCAGCAACAGGGAAAGAAGTCCACCGAGTTTGTCCTCGGTGTTACAGGCTGCTTCCCCTCCTTTTTTTTTCTTTTTTTTGCACGCGCGATGAAAGGTACCAGACATAAGGCGGGGGTTGCCGTCTCAGAGCCTTTGCTGATATCACAGTTGAGCAGGACAGGTATATATAGCTATTACGAACGCGTTGTCCGGCAGTGGAACTGTTAAGTATATCTTTCCAATGCTCGTGTTTTTTTAGAGAACATCCAGCACGATCTTTCGCGGCACGCGTACAACACCTGAAGCAAGGTGGATCTGCAGTTGGCCCACGTTATGCTTTCTGCGCCGTTGCGCGCGCTGTACGTGTATAAGGCTATTATTTGTATTTTGTCCGAGACGTCTCCTTCCTCGGCACTGCCTAATGCGTGCTTCCCCAGAAGACCTTTAATGCCGCGTGCCATTCGTGCCCGCTGCGGTGGTTTGAGGGGCCGAAGTAGGCAAGGAGGTGGGCGCCTCGTGTGACTCGGGGAGCCGAAATAATGTGGACATTCGCGGGGCCATAATGCGCCGACTGCGCATCCTGTGCGCGCGGGCACCGAGTGTGTAGCCTAATGGGGGCCACACTCTGCGCGAGGGCGTTTCAGAGAGGTCCAGCTGCGCGAGATGTGACAAGCCGGGGCCCCATGAGGCAAGGCGCACACCTCTAGGTCCATTAGCTGCTCTTTTGTGACAAGGAGGGAAACTCGTTTCGGCCAGAGTGTACCTTCGCGGCGCCCAATTGTAGCCGAAACGGAACCGTGAGTCCGCTCTCACCGCGCGCGCTTGTTCGACTCATCTACCGAGCCCCCATCATCGAAAAAAAGAATGAATAGAGGACCGGAGGAGGCGAGTTCAGCAGGCATACTTGGGAGGGGGGGTCTCACGGCAGTAAGGGTTCAAAGAACAGCAGTGCCCGCCGGTTAACGGGGAGGCTGGGGGCAGGCAAAATGGTACCTACCTGGCGCTCGATCATGACAGGTCGCTGCTGCAAGATCAAAAACGAGAATGACTGAACAAGATGAAGCCGAAACAATGACTTCGCTGTCACTGGCCAGCGCTCGGCTCCGCTCGGCCGGCGCCCCCTCTCCCGCTGTTGCGCCCTCGCTCTCTCGGCGTCGCCTATCGCTTTTCTCACGGATCTGGGCGGCCATTTGTGTGCTCTGCTCGCGTCCCCAGCGGCACGAATCGCGCATTTTCCTTTTCGGCGTTATGGTGGAACTGCAGTAATTTCTGGCTCTGCTTTTTGTGTCCTTGCTTTCCTCGCGTGCCTCACCGCTCTTCGTGTTCTTCGACCCTCGTCGTGGCCAGCGCTTCTCTCCACGCCGCCCTGGCGCCCTCTGTTTTCGTCGTGCTGGCGGTATAGCCGCCCGCTCTGCCGTTTCACCGCGCTCGCCGCGTCCTGGCTCAGTTGCGGCGTCTTCGTTTTCTCCCCACTAGTGGTATTAGCGAGCTGCCCTATCATATACTTCCTTTCCCTCCCGTTTCAAACAATGCCCGCGCCGAAAGAAGAGCACCATTCCGCTGGTCCGTGCGACCTCTCCGCTCCGTGGAGCATCTCTAGCTTACTTACGGATGTTGTATGTGGGCGTTTTGTGTAGCTTGCGTGCGTCACATATCGCCACATGCCTTTTCTTTTATTATTTTCTCTTTTATTCACACTTAATAATAATAATAATAATAATAATAATAATAATAATAATAATAATAATAATAATAATAATAATAATAATAATAATGCGGCACATCGAATGGCCCCAGCCGCAACGAAAATAAACAGAGAAAGATTAATTGTTTCTCCAATGTAATTTGCATGTCAATTTCGTTGAATTGACTTCTTGGTTTTTTACTCATGTGTTAGCAGGTACTGTGAGCCAAGGCATCAAATCAGCACCGAATCGAGAAGCAAAAATTAACTAATTACTGCACAAATTGGAACTGAACTCGGGGGGATCTTATTTTCTTTTTCATTTGCTCAGGAACGATACCATGAAAATAACAATTGAAAAATATTTCTTGGTTCAAGTCGTCTGCCCTCTTGCGGTTTTCACAGATGCGTTGGCTACATCTCGGGATCCGAGCCGAACGACCTTTCCAGAATAAATAGAAGTGCGTGCTTTCGGCTTGTCCACGTGTTATAGGCGTCATGTGCGTTGTTGCGTGCGTCTTTTCCTTCATTTTTTTACTTCCATCTGAAAGTGAGGCGCCACGGTGAGGAACTGGCATCACAATTTAGACTGGTCTCCATCTAAGGCTTCGTAGAATGCCAACCCTAGCATTCCCTCAAGATAACGTGTTCTTGGGCTAGCTGGTAGATAATTCGTTAAAACCAGCCGTGTTGGAGTAATGGTTTTGGTGTTGTGCTGTTAAGCCGGAGGTCGCGGGATCGAGACCCGGCCGCGCGGGCCGTATTTCAATGGGGATGAAATGCAAAAAATACCCGGCCGTGTACCGTGCGTTGGGTGCAAGTTAAAGAATCCCATGTGGTAAAAATTAATCCCGAGTCCCCCACTACGGCTTCTCTCGTAATCACATCGTGGTTGTGGCTAGTAAAACCACAGAATTTAATTTAATTTTAATACTTGGTTAAACCATTGTAGCGCAAATAAAACGGACACGAAGAAACCAAGGCCAGACAACACGGACGCTGCGTGTTTCCCGGCCTTGGGCTTTGTACCTATTTTGTAGATCCTCCAAGTGCTTCGCCAAATGTTCCCTATTTCTACGGTCACTTCGATCGTATAGGTGTCTTAGGCGATTCTATGGAGCCACTTTATGGCATCCTTTGCGGGAAAACGTTAAGCGTACATTGAAATTGAAGAATGTACAATCAGAATCTATATCGTAGTTATCACATATTGCGCTTAGCGGTGCGGGGTGCCGTCGTAATTCGCTCTCACAAAGCGGAACATGAAATTGTTCCTTTTTATTGTAGCACACAGCCTGCGTGCGTCCACTCAGCAGTTGTCTCAGAATATCCGTGCTGAGGGGCCGTAGGCTGGCTACGTATTCAAAATGACTGCCGCCCAAACTGCCTTCCGTTCGAACTTACGGGGACTTGCGGCGCCTTATACGTTCTGACTTTGTGCAATTCCCGCGAATTGAAGGGCGCGGGAATATATATATATATATATATATATATATATATATATATATATATATATATATATATATATATATATAACATGAACTGCAAGTTCTCTGAAGCCGGACTACCGCAGCCGCCACTGACGCCACGATATATACTGCATGGTTCAGCGGGAGAACAATTTCAATACACTTGAAGGAGGCGACTCAGCTAGCTACACGAGAAGCAAATGGCGTTTCTGTCGACGTGAACAACTACGCCACCGTCGACGGCGACGTGGAAGCCTTCAGGGTTAACACCGTGTAAACAGTAAATTGAGAAGTCTTCGAGACTTCTCTACATGCCGATAACGATGGCGAGGAAACTGCCCAGGAGCTGCGGCAGCAGCGGTGTTCATATATGAGTTTTCATCTATGAGTTTTCATAGTGTCCTAAATACTCTGGCACATGTTTTTCTGTTTTCAACATCAAGGCACGAAAAAGTTTTTGGGCAAGCTATGCGAAATGTCAGGATTTGTGACAGCGGACAGATTCGCAGAGCACCGGCAAGGAACAATCACTCAATAATTTTTACAAGAGTCCATAAAGCAATACTTTGCACTGTGTAAATACAGAATATGTCTATTTTTTCATCATCCTTTTGGTTGTGGTGATGTTTCATTTATTGAATAGCAGATGTTTAGGGTTGTGGATCAATTTTGTTAGGACGAACTTCTGATAAGACGAACAGATTTTCATGGCCCCTTCGAGCCCGTCTTAACAGAAGTCTACTGTATATATAATAGACCAAACACATAGGCCTAACATTTCCAATTCTGACCAAGCACTTTCTCATCAATCACGGTTATAAGGTTATGCTAGAATTTGGCCGTAACCGATGCTGCCGCAAGCTTTGTCAATAGACCAATGATGCTTTACTCACTTTCTTATTACCCTTTACTTCTATTGTCTTATTTGATTAGCGTTTGTAAGAGAACTCAACAATGCCCGCTGAGTATCTCATTTAGGGGTTCCTATTGCCAATGATTCTGACAAATAAATTTTACGCAGCCTGTCATTTATTGTAAACTTAAGTACGTTATTTTTGAAATGCCTTCATCTGAGGCAGCAGAAATTTTGTCGTTATTGTTTAATGCGTAATCCGCTATATTTTCAGCTGCATTCATCGTAACCTTTGTACACGCGTCCAGCAATGCCGCTGACGCGCCAGGGTTACAACAAGCAGCCGACAGGGCAGCTGCACTCTGAGTGCGCAGCATTGAGATTGGCTGCCCAACCAGCCCTTTGTGCCACTTGACTCAAGTCCACCTTACTGGTTATCTTACAAGACGACCTTTGTTTATTCAGCGTTCGAATGGTATCTCGGCTGCTTTCCTCATGGATTCGGTGTTTCAACAACGGCGCTCCTTGCCGAGTCGACGTCTCCGTGCGCTAGCCTTGCGGCTGACGTGCCCCTCTTAAAAACAGCTACGTTCGCCTTTTTTTCTTGTACATTTTCTCTTCTGCGTCTCGCAGTGCCTCTTTTCGTTATCGTAAGCTTATAGATAACGCGGTCGTGCTAATCACTCTAATTAAATACGCCTCGGCCTGCGGCTTGTGGGATTGTGGCCCCAGAGCTTGGAACTTTTTCTCGTACCACGCGTGGAGGGGAGAGGGGGGGGAGAGGGGGCATTTGTCACTTTTTTCTTTGAGTCTGTATTTACTGCTTTTCTTGAGTGCCTCTTAGGTATCGCCATTTCCTTTGTGATAATGAGCCCGATAAATTGACGGGCAGACGAAAGCACCTCTAAATCCCTTATCAATCTTCTCGTTTCCTTTCTTTCGTTCGTTCGTTCCTTCTATATTTTTTTCTTTTCCTAATGCGAGGCTTTGCCACTCGGACGCTTATCGCGCTCTACCGCTCTTGTTGCTTGTTTCAGACTAAGCCGGTCTGCATGTTCTCGGATGCCTGGGATGCGCAGTTGCCGCTCGCCTAATTAAGGCAGCACCGCGATCCCGTTCTCCTGCCTACTTCTTCGGAGTGCCGAGGAGGCGTCAAGTTTTCCGGAACGGCTACTCCGCCGTCCTCAGCCGGCGGCCTCTCTGCGCACACGGTGAGCCCACTTACGTGTACGTTCGGGGTCTAACGGCCGCGAGTGCCAGTTGCATGAGTGCGCCGGCTTGGGCCACTCAGCGTGGCGCCAATAGGAACATGCTCGCATGCCGTTTCGAAACGTTTAAGCACCGGGTTTCACCGTAATGTCATAGAGAGTACAAAATGCCGTGAAAAATGCCGTGAACCTGCTGGGCCGCATATCGATGCTGCAGCGTCTTACCGTATAGGCTTGCTGCTCGCAACTTAAGTTCGAAAACTCCAAAGAACTAGACCGCTCAGTGGGACATACCGAGAAGGAGTGGAAGGCTTTGATGTTCCTGTTTTAACCACGTGACCCGGCTTCTTTCAAAGGACCTGATCATTCTTGCCAAGAACTGCTGATATGCTCCGTGGGTGTACTTTTTTGCTTTTCGCTTTTTCTTTTTTCTTTGCTTATTTTTTTTTTCTTCTTGTGGTCGCTTTTGTCGCAACGTTACCGCGTGCGGTAGTCGTATTGACAATATCTTCTTCTTCTTCTTATGACATCTATTATTCACGAACGCGACATTGTTCTCTAGCACAACTTTGGTATTCCGCTTTTACTGACGAGTTCGCAAGTGTGTGCACGATAGTTATGTTCATTAAGCAAACTAGCTCTTATGGCTGCGTGGTATAATCTAAGGTGGCTTCTGAGACTAATCCCGATCCCGGCGTCTATCCCTAACGAAATGGTTCCGCGTGCGAATCTTGCTTTGTTTCTGCTGCTGCGCCTTTCAGCTATTGTACTTGCTTTACTCTTTTTCTTTTTCGCAGCTGTTTTAGGTATGAGCTACTAAAGTTGATAACGCGAAAATGATCAGCGAAATTGCTCATGTAGCTAGTGAGAGTGAAATTCGAGCCAAATTTTCTATATTATTTCGCACAGCTTGCGCTGCAGTGATTGCGCATGTACGTCTATAGACCCGATAAGATTACGATTGCTTCTTGTTCGTGCGGGATTGATTCTGTCGACTTACAAGAATTAAAAGGACAAGATTCTTCTACGCGGCGTTCGGGGACCGTACGAAAGTGGATTTGCGTGGGCAGCGCATTACGCTTAGGCAAACAAGCATAACGATCAGTGACGATAGAAACGAACGCCGTCATGGCTTTCTTTCGATTCCGTGCACTGCGTAAACCTGAAAGGCGCGTATTTTTCATCTTATCAACTGTCAAACGCGATATTTCTGGGTCGAAGCGGACACTGTAATTGTGATTAAGATAGAACGGCGGACCGGTGTCCTAAAATTGAAGAGCGAGTTAGGCATTGTTTCCCGCCGATCGCGACCGCATTGTTTGTATAAAAATGAAGAAAAAAGGTACAGGTCGTTTCTCGAGCAAAAGAAAGTAAGATTTCTGTTTCTGCAGGTATATGTACAGAAATGCGACTTTTGTAATCATCACTGCTGGTTTAAATTCATTTGCAAACTCGCAGTGGGCAAAGCCCTTAACATCTGTCTTTTATTGTGATGTATTTTGTACGCTCTTTATTGACTCATTGAGTGCCCTCCCACCAGCCCAGCAAGCCTCCGCATTTTTTCTTATACCGATGCTGCAAAGAGAGCTGCGCGTACAGACGGCGCGTGGTGGCGTCTTGGGCAGAGGGCGTCAAGTGATACATACCAATGGCCCTTTCACCATGTTGCGCAGTCATTTGAGAGGACACATATCTTTTCTGTGTTCTCTTTCGTCTTTCTCCCACGCTTTCTTTCTGGCTTTGTGTGGCAGCCGCTTAGAGCATGTGGAAATTTTCACGACGTATTTTCCACTCGTGAGAAGCAGCAATTGTATATGTTAACGGCCCACGCTTGTATGCATACATACATTTCCACGTTCTGTAAGGTTCTTTTTGCCTCTGCTGGAGCCGATTTTCGTCTCCCTGTGTAGCTCACGTCTGCTTGCTAGAGCGCAGATGATGCACCATATTTGCGCATTTATTGTTTGTCGTCATCTTAGTCAAATAATGGGACGAGTAACCCATAAATAAGCATGTAAAAACTACGCGTGTAAACTATACCCGTGTATCAATGATTATATTTTTGTTTGTGTACTGGTACTGTTAACCTCCGAAGGGTCATTACAGGAATGGATGTACTGTCAATATTTACAATACAATGAAGAATTACACGCGCTACAATGAAGACAATGATAATAATACTAATAAAGGCACTGCTTTTTCATATATATTCGTAGTAGTAATAATCCGAGCGCAATTGCACTCTGTCGCGACCACAACAGCGTGGTGTTATTGATCTAGCGCATCAGAACACTTGACCCGTACAAACAAGAATCTGCAGCTCGTCTAGAAATGTATTTAAAGAAGTACGACGTGCGAATGCGCGTTGTTTTAGAAACTATAACATTTGCCGCAAATATTTTACAGTTGTTCCAGCAGGACGTGCATTGCTGTGTGGCCGTTTAGAGGAACCGCATAGTGCGATAGAAATAAAGGGATGTCTCTTTACGTTAAGCTGAGTATTGCGTCGCACAGTGAAATAGTTCTCTCGGACACTGATCAAAGCGCTGAATTGCGTAATCGCTTGTTGTTGTTGTTTTTCATGCAATTTTTTGTTTAAAAAAAAGCGGCTATTTCGACGGCTACAAAGGGCAAGCAGCTTGACGGGAACACAAGCGCAAAAGCGCGCCATGCGAGCGTTCGCGCCTGACGTCCCCTCAAGCGAGGAGAGAACGACGGTGTGGCGCCCAACATGGCTGGCGCGACGTAACAACTTTATCAGGCACTGCCTGCTTTTCCTCCTCTTCGCTTTCTTGTTTCGGCCCTCTCGTTCACTTCCTCGGTCCGTTATGGCGTTGACTGCGCACGCTATCTGCGCTTTGCTGCCATCCTCTTTTATGCGCCTTTTATCGCCGTCTTGTCCTTATTATTTTCTCAGTTTGTCGCTAGAGGCTGCCTTCTCTTTTGGCTTTTGATCTCCCGTCGCCCAGGCGATGCGAGCTCAAGAAAGGCCATTAAGAGCGCCACGAATCTGATTTCCAAATTATAGGTAGTCTGGGCGAGCGCGTTGCGGCTAATGAAAGCGCCTGAAAACCTCGCACAAGGACAGAAAGGAAATGGCGGAGCCGCGCGCGTTGCAAGATGCGGCGCCAGATTGTATTCTTCCAGCGTTGCTTCGGATGCGTCGTCGTCTCGATTCTCGTTCTTTCGTCGCGGATCTCACGTGGGCACGTGTTTAAACGACGCCGCGTTTCCAGGCTCCGATGCGAATCTCTCGGCCTGCGTGAAAGACCGCTTTTGTTTAGCTTCCTCGCTGGCCTGCAGGAGACGGCACAGGCGCCGCCGTCGTTGGATCTCGAGGCGCTCCGCAGTTTCATCAGCCTGCCCTAATGGTTTTGTCCCTTGCAGTTGTGGCTGTGCAGAATAAAGGGGGGGGGGGGGGGGGAGAATTAGCAACCGAAGAAAGCCCGCGCGCGTGCGAGACGGCTACGTGAGTGTCTATAGATCAACCGAGCAAGCGGAGCATGCGCTTCACAGCCTTTTGTTATTTGAGTGAAGAGCGTACGGAGGCTGGCGCTTGCCCGCTGTATCCCCTGCGCTGCAGCGAAAGCAACGATAGTGTGAAGACGGCTGCACATTCGCAGCCAAAGGAAAGGGTGCAGCAGCCGATGCCTTGATGCTCTGTTGACTGGAAGTGGGTAAAGGCGTCAAGGAAGTCGAGTGACGGGTTTTAACAGGCAAAAATGTTGACTGCGACTGCACGGAACACACGTGCATGCGCGCTGACGGCCGTCGCTTATCAACGACCACGCCTGGCTTTACGCGGACGCCGATAAGAGGCGGCTCTTGAAGCACACAGGCGTTATGCCGTCGGGAAGCTAGTGGCTGTCGCTTAGTGGCGTGGCAAGACCCTCGACCACGCATACCCGCGCGCCATGGTGTGTGTTTGTCTGACTACAGTAATGTGCCCTTTCCTTCGCCTGCTATTGCGTGTGACGCGCTTCTCTGCTATTCGAATTATTTGCTCTTCAGAGGTATTCTTATCCCCAAATTATTCCGCGTCGCTGGCTGCGTGAACTGTGCAGATTTGTTACTCGGGGCGCCGCTAAGTTCTGCCGTGCAGAAAAGAATGAAAACAAAAAATCTGTCTTGCTTGTTTCACTTGAGCCTCGGCCCGATACTGCATGTGCAGTCGTAGAGAACTCGGTGGCCCTGTCGCAAACGCTGTCATGAACCGCGGTGCCGTCTTGGCGGAGCGCGCCTCAGCAGCTGACCGCTCTGTTTTTGTCTCGCGCTGCTGCCGCATGCCGCTCTGGTACAGCCTCCCTCTCCTTGCCCCTCACTCCCTACCACCAATTGCTGCCAAGCTGCGGGTGCTGCCATCGCCTGGTATTTGCGATGCGACAATCTGCGATGCTATGAGTTCGCCGACCGCGGCGGTTTGGTCTCGATCGTTTCCCCGCTTGGGAATTTCTCCTTCCCGGGTGTGCGGCCTCGGTGTGGCCGGCCGCGATGCCCGCTCCTGGAACTGTTATTGCCGCCCTGCCTGGTGCTCCTTTCCCCAGCCGCGCTGGCAATGGGCGTAAACGCAGCTGTTTCGCGGCTCCAAATTGACTGTTTGACCGCGACATGTCGCCCAGGGGGCTTTCCGCCTCGGCGCCGCCTTTGCCCGCCCTTCGCTGAGCGTTGGTGCAGCCCCGCAGCGGTTGTCCGCGGTGCGACTTTCGCGCACCGTCCGTCAGATGTATGCACTTCTTTGCAACAGCTGTCGTTTGCTTCTGTTACATTCACAAGCATCTTCGTCGACTCTTTCGGCCCAGTTCCGTCATGCCAGCACAAGGAGATACTCGTTTTAGAAGATTCCGAGTAAAGTGAGTGTTAATGATTTCTCCGCTTCGATACATTACAACTAAAGGCGGCAACACAAAACGTACTGCCCAGTTAAAGCTGTACTAAAGCACTCAAGGAAGCTGTGGTCTCGAAGTATATCGATACACTGCCATGGAGTGGCAGTACAGCCGCCGCCTGTATTCATGGCATCTGCATTATATTATAGAATGCACTATATATTCAAAAAGTAAAAAAATAATAACGCAACATCTTTTTTAACGGCTTGAATATCCGGTCCACTACTTTGTCAATCAGCTAGCCCGTTTATCACCTTTAAATGCTGCATTGAGGAAACTAACGATATTTATCACTAGAAGCAGGAATAGGAATGCGACAAATATAATACGCATTAAAAAAAAAGCAATCGTGATTCCATTTTTCTTCCGTTCCGCCTTTTGTCTCTCTCAAGTTTCTTTTGTTTTTCTTTTTTTTCCTCAATGTTTTGTGATTTGTCTGTTTTTGCGAAGCTAGCTAATGAACCATAGTTAACGGAATTACGAGCTGCGCGACCTCTCCCTTCCACGTGACGGTCTGTGTTTACAAAAACACGTGGCGGCTTTTCCTCGATGTTCGAACCCGGCAGACGGGTCGGCGGAGCCCGTTTCCTCTACGGCTGCGAGGAGAGCCGCGTGTTCTCTCGTTTCTTCTTCTTTCTGCCCCCTTTTTTTCTTCTTTTTGCTCGCTTGGGCAGGAAGAAAACATTAATGCTTCTTTTGTTGTTTTTGTCTGTCGGGAGGAGACGCCGGAGGAGAAATATTGGGAAAGATGCGGCGGGGGCCGCATGACGTCACCGGTGGCGAAGAAAGAGGACGGCGGATGAGGGAGAGCGGGCCGTCTGCGTGCTAGCCGGTGGAGAGACGCGGGCGGGGGCTGGCGCGCGGTCCCCGGCCATCGACAAACGCTCGAGAAAAAGGAAGAAAAAAATATATATAAGCGCATAAAGACGAGCAGAAAGGCGGCTCTCCATTTTCCACATTTTTCGCCCCAAAAAGAAGAAAACACGTGCTGGCAGGGGTGGAGACGAAATAAACACACGAAGAATAATCTAGTGCTAGAACGACAAGCGGGCTACGCGACTTAGTCGAGAGAAGAGAGAGAGCGATAAAAAAAAAGCGTATATAGAGATGCGAGTGGAAGAAGAGGTGGAGGAAGAAGTAGGATGGGGTGGGGGGGGGTGCCTATAGGGACCGTATATTAGAAGGGAGACGCTGCGGGCTCTGGTTTTATGCCTGTGCCCTCGGTTTTTCTGTCTCTGCGCATTCGTCCTTTGTATGTGTGCGTGGGCTGCCGGGCTTTTTCGTATTGGGCACATATATGTGTAGGGCCCGTGCGTGCGTCGCATATGTACGCTCATGTGGGTGATGGCTGTATGGTTTTTCTGAAGGGAGACCGGCGTTCGGGCTGTATTGCCGGCTGCTGCGCCGAGAAAGAAGGGGCAGCAGCGGCGAGTGGTGGGCGCAGAAAATCAAGCGGAGCAATGAGAGTAGACGGCGAGGGGGCGAAAAAGGAGCGTCCTCAAAGCGCCCAGAGACCGAGGCGAACGAGAGTGGAATGTGAAGAATAGGAGAAATGAAGAAGGGAGGAACGGAGAAAGAGGGCGCGGGCGGTGGCACGAGAAAAATTAAAAGATCGATGACTAATTTTTCCCGCTAGCCAGCAGCTCTAAGCGGTATCCCAAAGAGGATCGGAGGACGGGGAAGTACGGAGCATGAGAGCTGAAAGGAACCAAAGATGTACGCCATTGGCACTCTAGAATGCAGGATTGGTCGGACTCTCTCAAGTGAACAGGGGAGAACCGACGACGGCACATGCACTCGCCGCGCTCTGCTCCGCCTACCGTCAAAATTTGAGCGCTTCCTTCCCCGGCGCTTTAACCTTTGCTGCTGTCTTTCGTGATCTGTGTGTGCGTGTTATTTTTTTCTCATCGTCCTGCTGTATTCCGCCGTTCCTTTTGTTTTAAAGGAAAAGTGGGAGCGATGGAAGGAGGCTACACTTCTGGCGGCATTTTTTTTTTTTTTCTCGTGCACTGGTGGGGACGAGAAAACGGAAGGGTCCAGTGGTTCAAACATCGGAGCGGCACAAAAGAAGGAAAGTGTGCTATTTGTGTGAACAGGGAGAAGGATCGAGTAAGCGACGTCTATAGTGCAATAAGAAAAAACAGCGCGGACGGAACGAGCGAAATCAATATATCCGGCTGCTGAGGCGGCTTTTCAGCGTTCTGGCGCTGTTGAGTTGTCGGCGTGGGCTACTGTTTATTTTTTTTTTTTCTTTTCGTTGACACCGTTGATGTTCCTGTTTTCGCGCTGAATTTGAAGATCGCGATTCCGTGCCGGAGGAAAAAGTGCAAATAGCTTAACCTCTCTGGCGACAGAGCACACTCCGGCGCAGGGATCTTTAAAGCCTTAGCGAGCATTCGCAGGCCCTGCTTTGGTTGTCCGCACATTTCCGATTTGTCTATCTCGCTATCTGTCACGGAAGAGAGAGGAAAAAAAAAAGATTAATTCGTCCGTGTCTGATTGTGTCATCCGCGTCATCTCGCGAGCAAAGATAAACAAATATTCTGCTTCTGTGCGCCACTCGCCTTTTCAGTCGGCCAGATTTTGGCTCGTTACTTTCTCGGCCCCTCTGCGGCGCACATGGGGCTCCTTCCGTTCGGCAGTCGCCTTCTGTGGGCGCATAATGTGTCGCCACTTGAGAAGCCGCACGACGAGCCGGCGCTCTGAGGAAGCGCGTCATAAAGGAGCGCTCGGGTGCTGGAGGGATTTCGCGACGCGTATACACACGCGCACACACAGACGCCGCCGCCGGCGGCGGCAGGAGGAGCGACGGGCCGAAATGAAAGCCAAGCTTGCTTTGCGCCCCTAATTGGCCCCAAGGCCAGAGGCGCACGATATCGCTAAGGAAATCGTCTCTCTTGAGCTGCTCATTGCCAGCAATCAGAGCAATTCGCAATTTCTTGGCGTCTCCGAGCCGCCCTCCGCCGGGCGCTTTCATTTCCTCCCGCTTCCGTTGTCTGCGTGGCAGCTGCTGCTCTTGCGGCCTGCGTCACTCTCAATCGCCGATGATGCCGCCCGGAGACGAACGATGGCGCGCCTCCTTTTCGCGCGCGCGCTCGTTTGGGGCGCCCACGTGCCTGGCGCACGCGCGCGCGCCCTTGCCACGGCGCTAAATGGGCGCGCCGCGGAGCCCAGCGCTGGGATTCCTGCCGAGCGCAGGTGCTCCGCTCTTGTTGCCGTCGTCCGAAGAGCGAGGTGATAATCACCCCTCTGCCCCCTGTGTCAGCGGCTCGGAGTCTAGCACGGCGCAGTGTGGAGGACGCGCACGTCTTCTCCCGTTTCCTTTCTCTCAAACCTCCTTTTCCGCATCCCCGTCCTCCCCTCTGTCTGTACCATTATGACCGCAGTGTGTGAGCGTGCTTAGAGGAGAAGCAGAGAAGCATAACAAGGTTAGCGAATAAGTTTTCTTTTTTTTTTCTTTTCGAGGAAGTAATTCGAGCTTGAACAGTCAAAAGTCAGCTCGAGCACGACAAAAGCTAAAGGCGCCTGGATAAATTACCGCTAGAGATCGCAAGGGTCCTATCACGGGTTTCTTCATTTATCATTTCGTGTCGCCGCTTGAGCTTGCATTCACGCTGTTGTCGCTATCCTGTAACGAAACGGACACGATGCCATATGCCTGAAATTTACGCGCGCTCACTGCGCCATATTTTACGCATGGAAGCCACTGCCATCGCTGTGCACAAACATTGTACAGCCATGTGTTCAGTGTAGTCTTCGAAGGGCCAAGATATTTTCTTGTATTATCTTTCTTTTTTCGGCGAAATACAACATTTATTTTAGGCGGGCTTTTCCTTGCCAGGCGAGCTATTTTATTTTAGATTTAACAAGTACTTTCGTTTTCGTCTCAAGTGAAATGGAGTTGCCGTAAGCCTGCTGCTTGCAACCGCTCCTAGTGGACTCAAGGGCTTTTCAATCGTTTCGGCTCCGGACGCATTATGGCCAAACGTTACTATGGACACCGACTACCATACAAGAAACACAAGACGATTGTGAACATATGCGAGCCTAAACGCGTGCGCGTGCATGTGTGCCTGTGTTAGCGGGGGGGGGGGGGGGGGGGGGAAGCATGCTCGATTAATTCGTGCAAGCATCCCCACCCACGCACCCACCAACCTACAGGGCAGAGCTGCATGCGCGCGCATCTTGGATGGCATACGTTCACAATCGTTCGTGACCCGCCATAGCTGCGTATGTTTCGTGATAGCAGCGCGTCTTGTCCGCTTTTCCTGCATTCCTGCCTTTCCTCGTTTCTCTCTTAATCTCTTTCTCTATGAGACTCATAACGTGCTATATTGACTGATAATATATTATAAATTGTTGCACCAGAAGGAAGAAAACAGGAAAATCTATATAGAGGTTATGTGCAAGACAAGGGGTGTACTCCTTACACGAGTTGCGCGAAATACAGCTGGCACGTTTTCGTTTTTATATAGTCACTGAAAAAAATGGAAAAACGAAGATTTCGGAAGCAAAATGGAATAGCCCATGGAAACTGAAAAATTAATTTCACGTAAGTTTAAGGAAATAGTGCGGTATAGTTTGCAAAGGAAAAGAAAGAATAGAAAGAGAAATATAAATCCGAAGTAACTTACCCTGCTTCCAGCTTGCTTTCCTTGGTGTGCACTATTAGAACGGCAATCCTAGGCCTGTGCTTCTAGAGTGCTTTCTATGGCGTCCAATATAAGAAAAAAAAGTTCTAGCCCAGCGCCCCCAGAGTAACCCAGCGCAGAGGTTTATATCTGCGCTGCTCAATTCCTAAGGCTCTACATGACACACTTTGAGAAACGTGTCCATACTACTGCGGCAGAAATTGATGCATCATAGTCAAGGGTAAATAGGGACACCGACTAAAGACGACAACTATACAAGAAGCCCAACGGGATTGTGAACGTATGGGAGCCAAGACGTCGTGCATGTGTAGCTTTACGTCATTTGTGACCTTGCGTCATTTGCATGTGACTTCTTACTCGAAGCTTTGCGTCGTTTGTGGTCTTCTCTTTCTCGTTCTATCCCCGCACTACCTTTCCCCGATGCATGGTAGCCAACCAGAACTACCTCTGGTTAACTTGTCTGCCTTTCTATAAATCCTTTCTCTCATTGGTATGCATGATAGCATTTTATGATTTAAATTTTTATGATCGACTTTTTTTTTTGGCTGTTGGCCCATGGTACTTAATGTCAAGTTTCCTATACAGGAAATTTGTTAAGTGGATAGACTAGTGAGTACCGGAGTACACTGTAAACTAATTATGATAGGAAGCACAACAATTTCAACTTCTTTAATGTTTAATAATTAACGAGCAGCCCAGCAGCACCAAAAGCGAGAACAAAGATTTCGACACTGTTTCTGATGTTCTGAAAGAATCTTTTTCTCAGTCCCTAGTCTACCATGCACTGTCACATCACTAGTCTCGTTTATTCGGAACGATGAACAATCATGATATTGCGTTACATGTGTCTCTCTGTTTAGCGTCTTTGGCTTAAGCAGTCAGTAGTATAAATTAATCTCTTTGTGAAGAGGAAAAAGTTGCAATATTATACATCGGCGCTTATATTTCGAAAAAGCCGGGGGTTTTTTTTTCCGTTCTTTTTTAACTTACTAAACGTTTTCTTTGAATACTGAGATTATTTATCTCAGTATTTTCTGCTGTATAATACAAGGCGCAACATATTGCGAGCCACTTTCTGTTCCGGCTGTTTTAATGACGATCGAAACTTTCGGCGGGAAAGTTATACGCGTATAAGAAATTTCGGACGCGAAGGACTGGATCAGCTTATAGTAAGGAAAAAGGAATCGCACATCGTCTTCAGTGATGGCTTGATTTGGGGAATGGTGGGAATCTTGCTTCTTCTTAGTGGCGCGATGGATTTTGCTACGACGAGGTCCAAGGCGATGAAATAAAGAGAGGGCATTAGGTGCTATTGCAGTATATAATGCAGACACGGGCACAAGATGCATAGTCGACTCGTCGATCAGTATCGGTGCTTATATAAAGCGGACCTGCCTTGCGGGACGCGTGTACACCAGTTGCTCACATCGCGTTGCACGCACGACTTTGCATGCAGGCCGCTGAGGAACTGCTCATTCCTAGAGCTGTGCTTTCCTCGGACTGCTTTTGTCGCCCGTCTGCGGCCCGCTCGCCCTCTTTGATGAGCACTCGCCGTTTCCGTTCGGCCTTCCCGCTGCGTTTAAGCGCGCGGAAATTCTGAACAAAACAAACCACGCTTGTTTGCCTATTCCGTTCTTGCTACCGGACAGTGCCTTGTCGGCTGCGGCGGGTTTAATTTAACTACCAAGGGACACCAACGATACGAAAACCAGGAGCGAATAAAGTAGCTCGGGGCAAAAAGACCGAGTTTAAGGGGTAATAAAGGCGGCGAGTCATCTTCGGCATCAGTTATACGGTTGAGACTGGAGCAGTTGCTTGTATCCGTCGGTACGACCAGTTTGATTAAACTAAGGAGATTTTTGTCTTCTCTGCATGCACGATTATATGGCGCCGATAAGGCGGTCCTGTTTCTCAGGAACACGTGCCCTGAATCCGCGGTGGTACTGCCGGCGTTCACGTTTTCCTGTTTCATACCGCGCGCTGTTCCGCTCTGATGCGCTCGCGTAGTTTGTAATGTATTGATCTGTCAGGTTCAAACGCTGCAATGTTTATCTTAAGTTACACTGAGTAGTTACTGTTAAGGCTGCGGCTGCCTATCAGCATTACAGCTACGCTCACAAACCTCTTATACGACCGCTCATTAGGCTTGCTCTCACGTAGTGCAGCAGGTGAAAGGGTACACCGTGTTTCGTGTCTCCTGTTTTATCATTCTTTTTTTAAATGGCTCAATGAAGTCCTGCCAGTCTCTGGTGACGTGCACCCTGCGTATTCTCTTTATTTATACTATTATTTGTAAGAAGCCAAAGACGAAGCTACGTGAAGCGGAGAAGAACGTTTCGTGCTCACATCATCGAGGCTGGGCAACTTCACAAGAGTACGCCGTCCGCAAACGTCAGTGAATTCCGGAGTCAGCTTCTCCGTCCAAAATATAGTCATAGTACAAAGGATCAGTCTGTACTTAGAGTGCTGCTAATTGCCATATTGCGGATGTTTGCTTCCTTCAGAGGCCCGATGTGAAAGCTCGTCGTAACGACAAAACTAATGGCATCATAAAATAAAGGACAGCTGCTCAAAAGCTTTTCACGACGATTGTAAAGCGAAGATTTCCGAACTAGTAGTGCGAACACATTTCTTGTGCGTGCGCAGAACATTGGAGGCTGGAAAGAAAAATGTATATATATATATATAGTTCTGTCAGTAAAGGGCATTTTACTAGGAAACATTCTTTTTTTTTTACCCAGTAACGGAGCCGGGCTTCACTGCATGCAGCTGAGTGTGCGCTCCCAACTTCAGGTGCAAATGATTCTGATCATCATGTAAAGCAACACTATGCAAAAAATTTATGTCAATAAGGTGAAATTTACTAGGAATACAAATTTTAAGCTGTAACGAAGGTGGGCTTCGCTGCACTTAAGTGAGTCTGTGCTCACAGCTTCACTTTCCAACAGCTCCTTACACCATCTGAGGTTATTTACGACACGCATAAAATAAAGGGCGCCATGTGGGAGAAGTTCGAAGCAACACAGGAGTTCAAACCGCCTTCAGGCCCGCATGAAAAACACAAAGCTCTTCGTTCGTCTTTTATGCAAGCACGCTCTTGACGAGCTCAGCTCGTCTTCCTTTTCTAGCGAAGCTTGTATTGCCTCACTCGAGTCGGCGTCGGTGTTGCCGTACGAAAAAACCCAAACCGTGCGAAAATAAAAATTGCTTGTCGGGCTGCGGATTCAAACCACCCACCTACGGGTTGCGAGACCACCATGCTAACCGATTCAGCCACTGTCATTTTTTTCTTTATTGCATATAATTATGAGTAGTGTAAAACCAATATTGTTGCATCACATTTGAACCAACGTGAGAAACAAATGAAAACATGGTACTCAGTTCAATGAAAGTCCAAAATTCGCGAAAACAAACACGAGCGTCCAGACGCGAAATCCGTTCATGTACCGGATCAAAGGTAGCAACCACACTACCCACTTCAGCAGTCTCTTCTCGAAAGATACACCTCGTCTAGCGAGGTGGCTCTGCATGTCTGTCGATCATTCGGCTTCTCCATAATGAATGAAGTCCTAATAACATAAGCAAATCATATGGTGTATTACTAGCTGTCTTTTTGAAAGGAAGGAACCGGATACCATAATATGTGAGAGGAAGGGCTTTTTGGATAGTTCTTTGTAAAAATGTCCCAAAAATGAAATGCGTCACGACAAAGTATAAAGCAATGTTCTATTGTCTCAGGTCGATTGAAAAGTCGACAATTTGTATTCCAGGGTACAAATTATCCTTCTTCCTGAAGTCACGTTTTAACTGGCAGGGTACAGGTGTGCAGCTTAAAGAAAGATGTTTTCGCTGCTGGCGTAATGCACATTCTACGAACACGGCAAGAGAGAGAGAGAGAAAAATGATAAAAGAAAGGCAGGGAGGTTAACCAGGGCTGAGCCCGGTTGGCTACCCTACACTGGGGAAAGGGAAAGGGGGACGGAAAGATGAAAAGAAGAGAAAGTACACTGGAGATATCAGTCGGTCACTCAGTCCGAATCACAGGCGCTCACTCAATCCGGTCGCTTTCAAATATCGCAGCAGCGCTTTTGTGGCCTTTTGTAGCTGCGATATGCGAGGCCATGGTCCCAAGATCTTCTTAAAGGTGAACGGCTTCCCATCTAGCTGATTGAGAGCTGTGCAGAGGTCTTGCCTTTCGTTTTCATAAGATGGGCAGTAGCACAGTAGGTGTTCTATGGTTTCCTCGACACCGCAGGCATTGCACTCGGCGCTATCAGCCATTCCAATCAGAAATGCATAAGCATTTGTGAATGCGACTCCCAAACGTAAGCGGCACAGCACTGTTTCCTCATTTCGCGGAAGACCTGGTAACAGCCGCAGTTGCATAGAGGGATCGAGGGAATGCAAGCGGTTGTGAGTGAATTCAGATGTGTGCCACTTCTCCAATGTCAAAGAGTGCGCTAGCTTGCCTAAGTATTGGGCTACGTCGGTCCGCGATAAAGGTATTGAAACAAGGGTTGCTCCTTCGTGTGCTTTTCTAGCAGCTTCGTCAGCGAGGTCGTTGCCGGAGATACCGCAATGACCAGGCAGCCACTGAAACACGACGTCGTGTCCTTTCGCGATCATGATATGGTGCATTTCTCGTATCTCCGACACGAGTTGTTCACATGACCCGCGACGAAGAGATGCCAGAAGACATTGTAAGGCCGCCTTGGAATCGCAGAATATAGCCCACCGATTAGCCGGTTGGTTATTAATATAATCAACGGCACCTCGGAGGGCAACAAGCTCCGAACCAGTCGATGTTGTCAAATGAGAAATCTTGTATTGGATGCTTAGTGATCGTGATGGTATGACCACTGCGCTGGTGGAGCTGGTCTGAGTGGAAGAGCCATCCGTATATATGTGTATTCGATCAAAGTAGAAAGTGTGCAAACAATCCAGAGCTGCTTGCTTCAAGGCCAAGGTAGGCAGGTCGGTCTTCTTTCGTATTCCTGGAACCGTAAGACGCACTTGAGGTTGTTTTAAACACCACAAAGGTGAGGTTGAACGTGCAGAGGGTGTGAAACCCGATGGTAAGGAGGCACGATGGATGCTGACCTTGTTGGAGAAAGACGCCTGTGGTCGTCGTTCCGGCAGGCACGCAAGAGAGCTTGACTGCATCCGTGAAACATGACGAACATGGGCTCTAAGCGTTTCGGTAATAATATAAGTCGTGATCGGATGGTCTTGAGCCATTACAATGGTTCCAGCTGTTGAGGCGCTGCGCGGAAGGCCTAGGCAAACACGTAGTGCCTGCGCCTGCACGCTCTGAAGTTCTCGAAGATTTGACTTGCATGTTTTAGCAAGCACGGGAGAACTGTAGCGTAGGAATCCGATGAACAGTGCTCGATATAACTGTAGCATGGAGCCCACTGACGATCCCCATGTTTTGCCAGCGATGAACTTGAAGACGTGAACAATAGATGTGAGCTTCTTCTTTAAGTGGGCAACATGAGGGCTCCAAGTAAGGTGTCGGTCTACAATGACGCCCAAAAACCGATGACTTCTCTTGTAGGAGATAGGCTGACCATTGATGCATACCGGATAAGGAGTCATCGCTTTTCGCGTAAAAGCGACTAACGCACATTTTTCTGTTGAGATGGTAAGGCCTTGTGCGTGAAGGTAGTCAGATGCCTGTGTTGCTGCTTTCTGTAGCCGTGCGCGAACCTGCAGGCGAGTGACCGCTGATGTCCAGATGCAGATGTCGTCGGCGTATATTGAAACACTCACTGTTTCCGGTAGGGATTCGGCCAGCCCAAGAAGCGCGAGGTTGAAAAGAATAGGGCTTAGAACACCACCTTGGGGAACGCCTCGGCATGTGTAGTGGTCGGTAGTCGGACCATCTTCCGTTCGTACGAACAAGGACCTTTGTGTCAAGTAGTTACTGACCCATCGATATACTCGTCCTCCTAGTTTAATTGTCAAAAGTGCGTCTAGAATGGTTTGATGGAAAACGTTGTCGTAAGCGCCTTTCACGTCAAGAAAGAGTGCTACTGATAATCGCTTCCGATATTTTTGTTGTTCCACAGATGTTACTAGATCGATGACATTGTCAATCGATGAACGACCCCGTCGAAATCCCGCCATAGAGTCAGGGTAAATCTTGTGGTGTTCAAGGTACCATTCGAGACGCATGAGGATCATACGTTCCATGAGCTTCCCGACGCAGCTGGCAAGAGCTATAGGCCGATAGGATGCCAGTTCGAGCGGTGACTTTCCTGCTTTTAGAAGCGGTACCAGACGGCTGCGTTTCCATTCCTGTGGGACGACACCATCTTGCCATGAACTATTAAAAATGCTGAGGAGTTCTCTTCGTGCTTCTCTGCCTAGGTGGCGCAAAGCAGTATATGTTATGCCATCGGGCCCCGGTGAAGACGAACACTTACAGAGCGCCATAGCAGCTTCTAGCTCTTCCATAGAGAAAGGAGCGTCCATACTTGCATCTCGTGGTCCGGGGATGTTGCCTAAAGCCATGTCAGGGACTGAAACTGTGCCGCCGGCGACGTTCGCACAAAATTCCTCTGCGACGTCTATCTCACAGCGTTTTTGATAGAGAGCAAGGGCGTTGAATGGGTGTCGTTGCTGGGGACTTGAGCAAAGACCCCGTAGGGTATGCCATACACAGGACAATGGCTTGCGGGGCTCTAGTGAGTCGCAAAAACATTTCCATCTTTGATCCGCTAGCTTATCCATACGGCGTTTGATCTTCTTTTGCATGCGCCGAGCTTCTCTGAGGTCAAGAATTGACTTCGTGCGCCTGTACCTCCTTTCAGCTCGGCGACGTAGTGCACGAAGCCTTTCCAATTCAATGTCATTCTCTGTACGCTTTGATGGATGTGTGAAGCAGCGTGTACAATCTTGCATAGCGTCCGCAATTATGTCTTCTAATCTGCGTGCAATATGTGTCTTGCATGTGTCTTCTACGCGATCTTGAAAGACTGACCAGTCGGTTTGGCGAGAAACAACCGGTAATGTGGCGTCTAGTCCATCAATTCTCACATAGGTCGGGATATGATCACTTCCATGGGTTTCAATATCAGTGAACCACTGCACGCTCAAAGTCAGGCAACGTGACACCAAAGTCAAGTCAAGGCAGCTACTGTACGTAGTTCCTCGCAGAAATGTCGGGCTTCCGTCATTTAGAAGACACAGGTTGTGGCCTGATGCAAAGGATACTAGTGACCTGCCCCTCGAATTTATCCTGGAGCTTCCCCATATATGGTGGTGAGCGTTGAAGTCCCCTGTTATTATCCAAGGACCGGGAGTAGCAGCCATAATATATTCCAGTCTTTTTCTATCAAACTGACTTGTTGGGGAAAGGTAGACGCCGATAAGAGTGAAAGACAGCTTCTTCTTTTTCACAGTAACACAGACGTATTGGTTGCCGTCGTGTGGCGCTACTTGTTGGGAAAAATACGTAAGGTCCTTGCGAATGTAGACCAGAACCTTACTGCTACGGACACACGTGTCGGAAACAAAAGATTCATATCCCGATAGTCTTATGGAGGCTGATAAGTTCGGTTCACAGATGACCAGTATAGGAAAATGGTTTGCAAATACGAACTGTCGAAAATCCGAAATACGGGACCTCAGGCCTCTCGCATTCCATTGGAATATGGAGGCACTTCTCACATCATCCCGGAACGATCGTTGTTGTTGTCGATGAGCCATGGTTCTGCTGTAGAAGTTCTCAAGCACTGGACTTCTGAAGGCTCGCCAGAACCGGACTGATGGCATCCAGCACTTGCAATGCACTTCGAGCTGTTGGTGTCTGTAGCTTGTCCAGAAGGACACGAATAGCACTCACCAGAGAGCTGATCATAACAACAATTTGTTGATCTTGGTCCGCCAATTTATCAGGAACAGACGAAGTGTCCCCTGTTGTAGAAGTATCATTTTGCTCAGTAGGGGCATGTAGCTTCGGGAGTGCAGGCCACGCGTCAGCAGCCGTGCTGTTCGATGCACCCGTGTCCTTTGAGCTGACTGCGTTTGGCCTGGGCGGAAGAGTGGGTGGTGATATACGTGTGTGGCGTTCTGCAGAGGCCTTGGAGGGTCTTGATCGACGTCGGCGACGTGATCGTCGTCGCTTAATAGATGCTGCTGCTTCTCGGTGAGACGAGTGGTCTCTAACCATTTTCTTCAATATTTGCATTTCCTTTCGAATCAAAGGGCATTCCTTCGAAGATGCATCGTGAGGGCCGCTGCAGTTTGTGCACTTCAGCACACTGGCCTCGCACGTGTTTGTGGTGTGGGGCCCAGTGCAGCGTGAACAGACGGTAGCGTTATTGCACACACTACTCACATGGCCAAGCTTCATGCACTTCCAGCACTGCAGTGGTTTTGGTATAAAGGGGCGAACTGCGTGTCGGAAGTGGCCCACTTTTACATGCGATGGGAGGGATTCGCCCTTAAATATGATCTTCACACACCGTGACGTGCCGAGACGAAACGCGTTTGTGATGATGGTGTTCTCTGTAGCTGGCTTGATTAAGATCGACAGATCGGAGTCGACAATGGTCTCGTCAACATCGTATATAACGCCAGTACGGACTTGTTTGCCCAGCGGAATATAAGGGCGGACTTTCATCCCGCCAAGTTCCGTGATCTTGCGCAAGGAATCCAACGCAGCCGCGTGTTCTACGTCAATCGCTAGGACGTTCTTACGGGTGTTCACTCTTATGTCTTTGATTTCGTTTGGAACCAGCGCCTCTAGATGGGAAGACACGGCTTGCCTGTTGAGACGTCTCAGGTTGTCAGTGGCGACAACTGGCGAGAACAGGATGGTGAGTTCCTCGGTATCCCGCGAAGATCTCACGGTGGACTCACTCGAGTTCGATGACGCGCTGAGAAATCTGCGCTTCGCTTTACGACTCCGCACGAGCTCGAAGGTGTCGTCACAAGAATCTTCACCGCTGATATAGTACTGCATGGTGTCGTCGCTGTCCGTGTCGCTCTCGGTGCCGTTGCGCTTCCTGGAGGCAGCCGCCGCGGGCACTGCCGAGTCCGGCGGACGCGCGTGAGGCTCCATCTCCATCTCCATCGCAGTTAAGGAGGAAACAGCAGTTCAAGGCAGAGTCCAAGAAATGCACAAAATGAGTAGAGCTGGAAGAGCCGGCGTTCTGCCTGAAGACACTTCGTCGTCTTCTCACGAACACGGCAAAGAACATCTTGACAAAATAGAGACAGATATGGCTTTCGGTACATAGGTTCAGAGAAAAGGTTATCTATAAGTGCTACGTTTAGTGACGTTCGATCAACGGTAAACAAAATTCTAGAGTGAATCTGGCTTTTAAAAATAAGATAGTTCATCATACGTGACCTTTAAAGTGGGATTTTATATGCATGAAGAAGTAGACAGTCGCACCCTTTCCATCCGGAGGAGGGAAATGGTGTGATCGCGTGTTCGCTTAATTTGTTCTCCTCGCGCCCGCCGTGACCCGCCAGTTTAATCCCGGCAGTCAAATATGGAGGCCACGTTTGGTTAGTTCTGCCGAAGAGCAGGCTGCGTTGAAGGAACGGCAGCGAGCTGCGTGCCATGCGTTCTGCCGAAGAACAGGCGGCGTTTCATGAACGCCGCCGGGAACTCGCTCGTGAAAGGGCTCGCCGTCGACGTGCCGACCTCACCGTGAGGGAGCGCGAAGCCGAGGCGCTACGACAACGAAGAGCCGCTAATCCCGAGCTTCGCTTGCACCCCTTTTCAGAGTAGTGAAAGGGTGGTCAGTTTTTTCAAAGGGTTAACATGTTGGGAATGTAAATGTAGGTTTCCTTACAGAGACTGAGAACATTTTTAACAGGGAAGTTTTCCTTTTGCAATATCAATTATACGCACGCTCGAGGCGCATATTCGTGCCGTCGGCTCCGCCACTGGGGTTGTCGTGCTGTACCGCTGACTGCGCATGCGCGGCTCGTGCGCAGCAGGTTGAGAGCCTCCAGAGACGCGGAGTGTGTTTGGCAGCAAAGACGACGCCGCGAAGTGGACGCTCCGCCAACACGACGCCCAATAGCCTTGGCGGAAGAGCAAGGGCCAGCGTTATACCTTCCGCTGCTGGCAGGAGCGTTGTGCGCACGCACGCTATAAGCGCACTAGCGTTTCTGCTGAGCTGCTGTGTGTATGATGCTCTGTTCTGTGCAGTAAACGTATAGCTAACGTTAGGTTAGCTATACGTTTAGCTACACTGGGCATCGACCAACGCCGGTGGTTTCCCGTCGGCCCCATCTCGTGCACCATGAGATTGAGATGCGATGTCGGAAACTCCACTAGTGATGCTCATCAGGACAGCGTCGTGAGACGCCTGGTATGCTGCCAGGGCACTGTTTCTGCCCACCAGGAACTGCCCTGCGTTCTGCGTCACTTCAACATGTCGCGCCTGCGTGTAGTTAGAACACCGTTCGAGGAGGTCAAAAGCAACGCTAAACTTTGATATCGCTGTCAATGCTTCGCCCTTCAAGCGGCACTGTGAAATTTTTAGCTCATCCAGTATATTAATAAACAGAACTAACCAGCCTTTCTTTACATATAATAGGCCATATTTTAACATATATTTTTGTGGACAGCTGGAGGATAGGGTCACGGCTTTTTAATCAATCAATCAATCAATCAATCAATCAATCAATCAATCAATCAATCAATCAATCAATCAATCAAATGTTCATTATAGTGACCAGTAACAGCTACGGAGCCTTCATAGTGGTGCCCGCTCGTTGGGGGCGAAATGCAAAAACGCCCGTGTCCCGTGCATTGAGAGCGCGTTAAAAACCTGGTGGTCAAACCTAATCCGGAGTCCCCCACTGTAGCATGCTTCATAATCAAATCGTAGTTTTGGCGCGTTAAACCGCAGAATTCAATACTGGTGCACGTAAGAAGTAATACGCAAGACACAATGTGCAGAGAAGACAAATGTGGTGGCAAAAAAAAGAAAGAAAATGTGAGGTAGAGAAAAAAAAAAAAACAGGGGAAAAAAGAGAGGAGGCGGCCGTAAAAGGGAGTGAATCCTACAATGTGATGATCTAGAGATATACAAAATACATGGAATGAACGCTGAAATATGTCAATACAGGCAGAATACTAATTACTTTTTTTTAGTCGAGTCGTAAGACAGTGACTGCTGTAAAAAAGACGCAGAAAATGAGGAACGCTTCCTACTCCAAAATGTGTTTCTGGCGCAAGGAAAACTAAACGGAAAAAAGGCACAGAAAGTGGCGCTCTTTCTGTCCCTTTTTCTTTCCGTTTAGTTTTCCTTGCGCCACAAACACACTTCAAGCACAAACCAACTAGCCCAACATCGCATTCTGCTGCCTAGTATACTTCCGCGGCACGGATAATTGTTATCAAGAAGCTTTGGTCAATGTACAGTGCCATGGACCACCTCAAAGAGGAATGAAGGGTCTGACCTAACCCGCCTTGATGTTAGAGGTGCGAGCTGAGGTATATTTAAGGGGACTGCACTATGATCGCCGGAAGGGCAAACGCGGCGCTTGAACATAGATATGGATTTGCTCTTGATGCGTTTAATGAAGTCACGATTGAATTTTCACATTCCGCCCCAAACAACACAGGCATGCTCTAGTAGTTGAAGGCACACTGTAGAGAGAGAGAGATGCAAATGAAAGGAAGGCAGGGAGGTTAACCAGACTTAAAACGTCCGGTTTGCTACCCTGCACTAGGGGAAGGGAAAGGGGAAATAAAGACGGAAAGAAGAGCGTGACAAAAATGAAAGCATGAGAAAAAAAATATGAGAAGGGACGAAATGGGGTCATTAGAGTCTTTCTAATAGGCCACTGTCACGTAGAAAAGTCAACAGAGCCTTGACCGACTTTTGCTGCGACGACAGTTCACGTCGGCATTCCAAAACTGACTGTTCTGAAAGTGGCCTGTCGTCAAGGCGCGCCAACGCGGTCGCTAGTGACAGCCGGTGCTCGCTGTATGGAGGACAGTGGCAAAGCACGTGTTCGATAGTCTCTTCGCCGCCGCAGTGTCTGCAAGCCGCGCTGTCATCCATACCGACTCGGAAGGCGAAGGATCTTGTATAGGCGACACCAAGCCACAGTCGGCAAAGTACTGCTGTTTCGAGTCGAGAGAGTCTAGGCGGGGGTCGAAGTCGAAGGGATGGGTCCAGTCGGTGTAGACGTGTATGCTTTAGGCTGGGTGTGTTCCATAAAGTTTTGATGGCTTCATTTGCAAGCACACGAATTTTCGTTGCAGCGTCTGTTCTTGAGAATGGAATGGAGTCTTGTAAGCCCTCCTCGTGTGCAGATCGTGCTGCTGCGTCGGCAAGTTCATTGCCCATTATGCCACAGTGGCTTGGAATCCACTGCAACGTGATGTCGTGTCCTTGCTCGACGAGGTAGTGAAGCAGCAGTCTGATTTCCATAACTAGTTGTTCGTGGGGTCCTCGGCGTAGGGCAGAAACCAAACAATGAAGAGCAGCCTTGGAGTCAGTGAACACGCTCCATTTCCTGGGTAGTTCTTCAGAAATTACACGAAGTGCACAACGAATAGCAGCAAGCTCCGCGGCAGTCGATGGGCACACTGTAGAATGCAATTGTAGAATGCACACTGTAGAATGCAATTTTAGGTATACGCAGCAGGGGATTAGAATTCATGCGATCTATGACAAACAATAGCAAACAAACAATCGCAAGAGCGTGAAGGGCACTTTGTTTTACAAATTTAACGTGTGAGGAGAAGCCTAGCTTTTCGTCGAAGTACGCACCAAGATAGCTTATTTAATCCAGCCTGGGCAACGCAACATCACGAAAGGCGTATGAAAATTGCACATCGTGCGTTTTCAGCGTATAACCTAACAATATCCTTTTAGAAGCATTTAAGAGCAGCTTATGGAATTGCGGGGGGGCAAGGAGAATAAAGATAAGCGAGAATTGTACCATCAGTAAATAAATAAGGAAATCTACGCATGAATGAACCTGGGCAATCGCTTTTGTGTACAGCGTTCAACCGATTGCATTACTCTGAGTGGATCGTATCGGGGTATCACTTTTACTGAGCTCGATTTGTTAAGGCAAACGGATGTGACGAAGGGAATGACACATATCCTATCAACGTTGTTTTCGCGTCGCATAGTTGTCGACTGCATTGTTAGAACGCCCGTGGCTTCAGTGGGGCGTCGAGAGTGGTCCAAAGAGTGCCTTCGAAAATGGTCAGTTAAGAAGACAGCCTCAGTTGCAGAAATTGGCTGTCAGCCCCCACTCAGTGGATCTGATGTTTGTAGCTCTCAACGTACGCACGCCACATGCTGAACACTGATGACGACCTCTCCGTGTACGGTTGCCTTGCTCCAGCACAGTGCTGATTTTTTTGGGAGGGTTAGTGTACATTTTCTTGTATTCATTGCTTGATGCCGAGTAAAAGCAGCAGCTATGCGATATAATAGCATTTGGCAACAGTCTATTGGTCCTCGAGATCGCGCATCGACCATTGCTTATTTCAAGCATTATATAGCGGCTGTTTATCGCGATGAAAACTTCTTTCTGCTTAGCTCGGACTTGCGCTCAACTGTATTAGCGCATATTGGCGTTTGCATGCAAATATGCAATACTCCTGCTGGTGAGGTGGCACTTTCAAATCGGGAAGACGCATCCGTGGCGCGATTATTAATGTGACCGATACATGGGATATTCAAATTGCCATCATAGCAGCTCGTTAACTTAACTCAGAACTTTGAGCTCTGCGGGCTCTAATTAATCCAAAGTCGCCGACTGGAAGTGTGAGCACGAAGCTGTTCCTACCGGGTTTACATGCAGCGTGCGGCCTCAGGAATTGCGGCGACTGGCGCGTCGTGTCGTGGAACGCGTAGACCGCTCGGCTACATAAGCTGCTGGCACGGGTCATCTGTGGACTGACATGCCGTGTTAGCTCAGTGACTATTCCTGAGCATGAGGTGGCTGGTTCGACTCCCGGTGTTCACGGCCGCAATTCAATGGAGGCGGCGTGCAATAACGCTGATGTACCGAGCTTCGAGTACGCGCTAAAGAATGTCAGGCATGAAAATAATCCGCTGCCTTCCATTACCGCGTCTCTCCTGGCCAGAATGTTGCTTTCAGACATAAAAACCCCTTAATTAGGCTTTTTATGGTGTTTTCTGAGTAATGCCCTTCTTTGGCACCTTTTTTTCCTTTTATGATACTATTTAAGTAAATTTAATTTTAATGCATAAGCAACCAATACCTCGACTATAGCAGCAAACTATGCTGCATACAGAGGAGCAGATTTCCAAGGTGGCTTTGTCCGATAAAGATAGTTCCATGTATTGCTTAATGACACCTGGATGTGAATCGGATTAATTGAATGACATAATTTTTTTAGTCTTTCATTATGAACAAAGTTAGCGAACTACGTGATGTACATAACGTCTGCCCAGGGCTATCGTCAGATCGAAAGCGTTTCTCAGCTGTTTACTTATTGCGAATAACAAACGGCCCGGCTGCAAGAAGCCTAAGCACAAGGTACTGCTGCACATCGATTCTCCCTTGGGCCAATGTGTTTTGTACACACACGCTGCTAATGCACATGACGGTAGACGCACGTCATAGCTCAGCCCTACGCATTTGTCTGTGCAATAAAATGAAGACTAAATGACGGATGTCGGCGATTCTAATCTACCTGAACTCCAGGTCATACACGATGCCATTGAGGTAGCCTCATTATTATGAGACCTCACCGAAGTACACATCATATACACCGATTCATCGAGTGCCATGAATCAGCGAAAGCGAGTCAACAAAGCTATATTGCTTTGTCACAAGATACATAAGCGTCACAATAACTCACCTTTTCAATGTTCACGTGTGTTGGGTACAAGGGCACAGCTCTGATTCTTTCGATGCCATGGCAGATAGGCAAGCACACGATAGAAAGGGAGAACAGGCATCCACCGACACCTCTTGTGGCCGACTTATTTACCATCTTTTCTAGCCCCAAAAAAGATTCCCTTAGACGCGACGCACGTGCTCTTATTCCCCCGTGTGCCTGCTCCCTCCCCTGCAAACTCGCAAGGGCGGAGGAAGGTTCCCAGAGAAAGATATAGGCGGGGAGCAGGCCTCACCCCTGCTGTCACCTACAAGTGGAAGGGCTTCATCAAGGACGATGCCACCTGCGCCAACTCTACGTCCCTGGCCCAATACGCCGATGTGTACCACCTGTTGTGGACTTGCCCAGGCACACCGCATATCTGGGAACCCTTGCTCGGATGGTCTGGCCTCCGCAGTGACCGGCATGCTGACTTCAGCAAGTGGAGTGAAGATGATTGCGATTACAGAGCCTTACTCGACTTCCTGCGCGATGCAGGGTGCCATTCATATTCATACACGTTATTTTAACTGTTCTATCCCCGAACCTGCGGCAATAAGAAGCACGTTCGGGGGTATGTGAAATGCGTGGTTAGCGTTGTCTACAAGATTCCGCTGTCTTGTGGAAAGTCATATGTAGCGCAAACTGGACGCTGTGTAAACGATCGTGCAAGGGGAAATTTAGAAATAAAGGGAATGCGCATTGGCTTGCGCATTGTGAAGCTTGCATGTGCGTTCCGTATTTCCGAGAAATCAAGATTTTGGCTAAAAGCCAAGATACCATTGCCAGGGAGGAGGAGGAAGCAGCAATAGACGGAAAGAAAGGGAGGTTAGCCAGTTCTCAGACCGGCTTGCTACCCTTTGCTGGGGAAAGGGGGCAAGGGGAATAAAATATTATAGAAAAGATGTGTTACAAAAAAAGGAAAGAAGAGCAAGAATGAAAGGGGGCAAATGAAAGGAGAATACGGCACTGCTTAAATGGCCCCTCACCAGGTCTGGCCATTTTGAGCTGACAAGCGCAGATCATAAGTTGAGCGATAACGATTGTGTCTGCAAAACTATTACATCGCTACCCACCGCGCAAAGATCTGAAATTTCAAACCGAACACCGTTTTTCCTTTCCTCGCGGCCGCCGCGCTCCAAGCCGGAGGACGACGTCCTCGCATCCCTGCGTCTACGTACTCGAGTCCGTAGTGTGACGTCGCTCGCGGTGGCACATGTATTCGAGAATTAATCAAGACAACATCTGTTATCTGTGCGATCTGTTGCTTGAATTGACGAATTGAAGTTTAGAGAAATAATAAAACGCACAAACGGAATCTCTGCGCGTTTTTTTTTTGTTTTACTTCGCACCGAAGCAACAGAGATGTACGTCCACTTCGTCTGCTTGTTACCACGGTCGTGCGGTCACGTGCATAGGTACCGAAACTATGCCATTTTCTAGCGTGCTCCAGCGCGTGATCATGCTTTGCGATCCGCTTGTTCTGTCTTAGTATTCGTGTAGCACTGAATTATACCGCCAGTCATATTTCCTTGTGCACAGCGCGCAAAATCATGCGCTGCGCGATCGGGACAACAGCTCGCGCGCGGTGCCTGCAGCGGAAGTGCGTAGTGCCGAAAAAAAAAGCGAGGAGAAAAAAAAAATGAAGGCGGGGACTTTGACGTATGTGTCACGTGATCTTCGAGGTCTAGTATGGCAGAACGCAGGGAAGGAATTTCGCTTGCGAAGGCTAGACGGGGCGAGTGGAGAGAGCGTCTTGCTTGGCAGTGGAGCCCGCCTGCTGACATCATGGGCTCGCGGCACTGAAATATTTTTATCTTGGCTGTTAATGAGCTGACTTGAAAAATTTTTGCGGCCGAACGCTCGCTAGAGGACACGTAACAACTTCCAGCGTATAACCAAAATTTGTTATGGGGCCTGGTGAGGGGCCCTTTAAAGCCTGTCTCTAAGAACAGTTCGCCGCAAGAAGTGCAGCAACGCTTTCATCAGAGCCTTCTGTGCTGAGGACAGTCTCGGCCAGTGTCCCAGGACCTTAACCTCCAACAGAGGGCGTTTGTCAAGACTATCTGACACTCTTGAAGGTTGTATCCTGGGCGCACTGCAGTGGAGACACTCACAGAGAAGGTGGGCGATTGTTTGCTCGCACCTACAGTTATCGCATGTAGCGCTGTTGGCCATTCCGATCCGAATTGAGTAAGCATTCATGAAGGCCACGCCAAGCCACAAGCGGCACAAAAGCGTCTCCTCAGCTCTAGATGGTCCTGACGGAAGACGTAGTCGTAGATTCGGATCCAAGTTGTGGAGACGAGCGTTGGTAAATTTCGTTGAGTTACACTGTGCAAGTGTAAGTTCACATGCGAGTGAACGAAGCCCAGAAGTGAACGAAGCCCAATCTATTCTGGATAACGGTATAGCTACACAGTGGAGGCCAATATGGGCAGATCGGGGGGCCTATTCTGCACGGTCGTTTCCGTAGATACCACAATGTCACTGTATCCACTGATAAAGTATGTTATGCTTTTTCTCTATAGCGTCGCGATGAAGAATTCTTATGTCAGCGACCAATTGTTGACATGGTCAATGACGAAATGGCGACATAATGCACTGAAGAGCGGCTTTGGAGTCGGTGAAGATTGACTGTCTGTGACTGTTCTTCAATTACGAATTCTAGAGCAGCACGGAGGGCGGCGAGTTCTGCAGACGTCGATGATGTAAAATATGATGTTTTGAATTTTACGGTGACGTACTTTGCGGGAATAACCACCGCTCCTGCTGAGCTTGCTGAAGAAACTGAACCATCCGTGTAAATGTTAAGGTGTCCGTTATGTTTATCGTGCAGGAGCAGTAGTGTCGCCTGTTGTAGGGCCAAAATGATGATTGTGTTTTCCTTTGGATTACAGGAATGATTAGGAAGGCTTCGAGAGGGGATGTAGTCACTACAACGGTAATGGTGGTCACTGCACGATACTACGAAGCAATAATATCGCTGAACGCAGAGTGTGGCCTAGAAGCAGGAACTGAGGCGATGTGGTGTGATGGAATCTGGGCGAAATGCCTGATGTGCATTCTTAAGGTATCGACGTGAATATATGTTGGGATTGGGTGATCACGCGCCATCATGGCAGGCGCTGCTGAAGATACACATGTCGGAAGGCCAAGGCGTATTCTCACTGCTTGAGCTTGATTCAACTGGAGGACGTCTTACGTTTGTTCTTCGGGTCCTACCCTGTACAGTTAAGCTGTAGCGCAGGGACCCGAGGAACAATACAGTAAAAGTTGAAGCATCGCTCGTACAGATGCACCCCGTGATTTTCCCGCAAGAAATCTTAGCACGTGAGTGATCATAGCGAGTTTCTTTTTCATGTAGGCAATATGAGGGCTCCAGGGCCTGGTCGCCATCTATTAATACTCCCTCTATAGCCTGCCCATTGATTTTAATGACGTGTGGGCCCATCGCCTTGCGCGTGTGAAGGCAAACAGTGAGCACTTCTCAGATGACAGCTCTATCCCCCGTCCTTGAAAGTAGTTTGACGTGGGTGTAGCCGTTCTCTGAAGCCTGGCACGTACGTGCCGACGCGTCACCCCTGATGCCCAAATGCAGAGGTCGTCTGCGTATATATATTGATAGGTGCACTGACCGCGGAAGTACGTCAACAAGGCTGATGAGCGCAAGGTTAAAGAGAGTTGGGCTCAGGACTCCACTTCAGGCACACCGCGATAAGTAGTACAATGGTGCGTTGTTGTACCATCTTCTGTTTGTGTGAAGAAGGTTCTGCCCTTCAAATAACTGTAAATCCATTGGTAGTCACGGCCCCCCAATCCAATGTTCACCAGGGCATTCAGAATAGCTTCATGCGATACAATGTCGTATGCTCCTTTCCCGTCCAACATCGCCGCACATAATTTCTTTAGCCTTTTTTGTTGCTGTACAGACGAGGCAAGGTCAATCACGTTATCCATCGAGGACCGTCCACGCCGAAAACCGGTCATAGCGTCAGGGTATATCGCGTTATGTTCCAGGTACCACTCTAGGCAAGTCAGTACCATCCTCTTCATCACCTTTCCAAAACAGCTGGCAAGTGCGATGGGGCGATAGGAGGCCAGGTCCAAAGCACATTTACCTGACTTGAGCAACGGAAATAGGCAGCTGGAATTCCACGAGGGAGGAACCAAGCCCTTGCACCACGAGTCGTTGCGTATGGTTAGAAGGACACGCCGACTTGTCTGACCGAGGTTACACAGAGCCATGTAAGTGGCACCATCAGGTCCAGGTGATGACGGACGATTGAATGCTGCCAAAGCTGCTTGAAGCTCTTCTGCAGAGAACAGATTTTCCATCCGGGAATATCTTGACATCGGCATGTTATCCTAGATAACTCGTGGTTAACGGGAACCCCTTACCGGCAAACCTGACGCAGAAGTTTTCTGCTGTTTCAGTTCGCGACGGCCTTAGTGGAGAGCAAGGCACTTGAAGGGGCGATGCTGCTGTGGCAATGTTCGTAGGCTGCGGACAATTCCCGATATTTCTATTTATCTCTTAAGAGGGAAAGAATGCGTAAGTGAAAGGTCAATTTCTGCAATGGATAGTGAGAAGTGCTTTTGTGTGGCTTGCTATAATCTGTTTTTGTGACAATGTGATCACATGGTTTCGCGCATGTGCTATTAAAAGCATATATTCACGAGCGACGAGGAAATAAAGTAATTTGAAAATTAGTCCTGGTCCGTGTCTCTTACTGCGTCCTTGTCTTGAATTTCGCGCCTTACATTTATTTTCCACACACACGCGCGCGCGCGCACACACACACACACAGTACTGTCATAAGAAGACAACAAACAAGGGGGAGGGAATATAGGAAGAAGGCAGGGATGTTAACCAGAAATGCGTCTGCATGGCTACCCTGCGAGAACGAACAATGACACCAAAGACAGCACAGAGGCAATTATCTGCAGTTCCTAGTTGAATTAAAGAAAAGATAAATATAGAAATGAAAGTGGACGAAAAAGCACCTGGCCGCAGGTGGGATGCGAACCCACGTCTTTGCGTATATATAAACTGTGCGACATTAATTAAAATTAATTTCTGGAGTTTTACATGCCAAACCCTCGATCTGATTATGAGGCACGCCGTAGTGTGTGACTCCAGATTAGTTTCGACCGCCTGAGGTTCTTTAACGCGCACCAAATGCCCGGTACACGGATGTTTTTGGATTTCGCCGCCATCGAAATGTGGGGTCCGTGGCCGGAATTTGATCACGCGGCCTCGGGCTTATCAATACAACGCCGAAACCATTACGCCACCACGGCGGGTCAACTGTGCAACATTGTACCGTCTTCATGATCGGCACAGGTCGAACAGGTTTTCTTCGATGGAGTACAGATTTCATCGCCCTTTTAACATAGATCACATGACATAGGCATGCGTACGTACCGATTGTGTTAACATAGACGACATGACATGGACATAGGTGCGTACGATTGTAGAACACCTTCTCGCAGATGACGTCTCCATTCGCCCAATACCTAAACTGTTTAGAACCCAAGAATTGGTGTGTCGTAAAGTCGCGTCGAACGGCCGGAATATGACCATGCCGTCGCCGTCATACGACCGTACTCACCGTCGTTGTCGTATTGCTGCTATCGTCACATCCACAACTGTTCAATTTGCACAAACACATTGACACACCTGGTAACGCTTTACGGAACCCCAAACAAAGCTGGATAGCCAGCAATCACCAAAATGCTTAGCATAACGTCAATTCCCACAGTGCGTGGGATCTGTATAGGTTGTGTGTGTGTATATACATTCCTATTACTCCTTTACGTTTCAGGTGAGGCTCCTTTTCAGACGAAGCAGCGGGCTTGAAGACAAAGAACAAACGCGCGTTTTCTTCTCGGAACTTACGGGCGAGAAGCAACTACCTATACGAGGAAGAGCGTTATTTTTCTTACGCAGGCGATGGAGTCATTCTTAAAAGCCTTCGTGTTGCTCGACGCCTTGTCTGGCGCGCTGGTTGGAGCCCCTCCTGCTTCGCGTGGGCTCGCCTTCAGGAAGGAGTACGTGACTGTGCATGCTAATAGCCGATCGGCTGTGTTTTAAATACCTTGTTGCAAATCGCGTGCTTCACAGGCGTTCGTTTCAACGATATACATCAAGTGAACCGTGTCCTCGAACTGAGTGTGACCTGTCGCTGTAGAGCTGTTTCTTCTTGTTCCTTTTTTTCCGCCTTTATTCTTGACAAACGCTTTTCGCCTGGTTCAATTTTAATGTGTTGCTTTTTGCTGGGCTCAAAATTAATTTCCCCTCCTCGCCCCGAGACGGCGGTGCCGCAAAACTTGAGGGCGGATTCTAATATGAAGGCCTTTTGGCAAAAGTCGTATTGGCGTAGGCTGCGGCTTGGAAGGTGGGAGATACCGTCAGAGGCAGCGAGCAAAAAACAAAAGAACGGTTTCTTGTACTTTAGTGTGCTACACGCTTTCAAGGTACGCGGGCGCGCACGTAATAGTCTTCTTTCTCTCGCTCACTTATACTTTAGTCTGCTCACGATCTCAACACTTTCATACTAGTTAGACTTCCCTCGCCTGGGATTCATCTGAACGCGATAATCATTAAAGATGTATCAGGAAGGTCGTTTATTTTATAACGAACTTTTCTTTTTTCAAAAATAACGGATACAACTTTCTTCCATGCGCTAAAAGGACATTTGCGTCTCCATTGAAGGACGTCGGCGATACCGTGCGTCCGCAGAAGCCGATCTCCTTTATCTATCTCTCCCTATCTCTCTACCTTGCACGCAGAGTCGATACCGTCCGGTAATTTCGGATCCACTATTTCTAAAGCTCCGTAGTTTTCGAGACACCGAAATGGGACATAAACGATATTGCATGATACAGAACGCCAGCATGTCGGCGCGCATATGTGTAGCCTGGGCCGATATTTTGTAGCGATGCCTTTCCGATTCTATGCTTTTCCAGGCTTTTCGCGCTTGGCCAGTGGTCAGAGCGACCGTCTGCCCACATTATCAACGGGATCAGGCGGCCGTTTGTGGTGGATGATAAGAATAGCATAGAATATGGCATAAGGCATCGCTACAAAATAGCGGCCCTGGTTACGTGCGCCGAGCCCTTCGTTCCCGGCTTGTGGACACTACAGCGATACGCTTGAGCACTCGCTGTTGGAGTTGCCAACTTTCAACGGCTGTCGCTATGCGCTGCTGAGAGGATTCCAGAGATTTGCTCTTTCTCTAGCGGCGTTCAATGATTTCTTATTTCCGAAGTCGTGCTTCAACTCGATACCAGGCTCACAATGCTGTTCTGGAATTCTCGTCAACTACAGGTCTCGACTCTCGTCTGTAGTGCTCGTACTCTGTGTGTGATGTGGCGTATTGTGGTTCTCCTAGCTCTTCTTCTTTTCATTTTTGCCTCTGCCCGTCAAGCGGGTGTTTGGAGTGTCCGTTTCTGTAGACTATTGCTGTCCCGCGTCTCGTTATCTCGTTGTGGTGCTTATAGATGTTTACGTGATCAGTAACGATGCGGTAGTGCTATGTTTTCAGTTCCCTCCCACAGAGAGAGAGACAAAAGAGAAGGAAAGACAGGGAGGTTAGCCAGTGTAAATACCGGCTGGCTACCCTGTGCTGGAGAAAGGGGTAAAGGGAATAAAAGGAGAAGGAAGAGAGAAAAAAACAAGAAAAATGCACACAGTAACGCGACGTTGCGCGCAACAATAGTCAAAGGCGTTCGGCACTCAAGGCCTTAAGGGCTTTGCTCAGGTTCTTAAGTTCCCTCCTTGTGCAGAGAACTAGCCAACTGCATGTGCCATTCTCTAGTACCTACATATCCTTGTTTATTCATGCCAATTAAAAAAAGACGGAAGCATGCTGCTGTGACTTTATATTTGCAAATTGACTTCTCGCAGTAACAATAGCACAATCTGTCTCTCGACTTTTGGCAATTCTAGATGAGTCAGTCACTTTCTTTGTTTTTCTATTCTTTTTTGTGTCTTGTCATTCCTGGCACGAAATATTGTTCGAGAAGGCACATGGCTGCATGCTTATCCTGATATTTTTAGTTACTTGAACTTTGTGTGTTCTGGAGCATATCGCGAATAAAAAAAGAAAGAGTGGTGCGTACAAGGCCGATGTCAGAACCATGAGAAGAGATTGAACGCAGCTTCCTGGTACTATATTTTACATTGGAATTAAAAATAATATTAAATAGAAATAATATAACGATCTGTCGATTGAAAGCAAGATTGTACAGTTGCAACAAAAACGGAATTGAAAAATAGGCACTGTATATACCAAGCATAAACGGTGAATTATACACCTTATACAAGAGCCGGGAATCAATTATAAGGTTTAGCGCAATTGTTCGGTAACATTTAATCGAACAACTGAATGATTAATCCGCTGTGCTTGTGAACATGTCTTGCATATTCTCGTTCGTTACTCCGCCAGGAGTTCACGGTTGTTAACAATTTCCAATCCTCCCTTTCTCACGTAACTTCTGGCGTACCACAGGGGTGCGTCCTCGGCCCCCTATTGTTCTTTATCTACATAAACAACTTGCCAGAAAACATTTCTTCCTGCATGCGAATCTTTGCTGACGATTGCATCATATATCGTCCAATAACCTGTGCCGACGACCACTTAACGCTGCAAAACGACATTTACCGCATTAACAACTGGTGTAGGAAATGGCTTACGTCGCTAAATACAGAAACATGCAAAATAACCTCCTTCACACGCAAGCAAAACATTTTCAACTACTGCTACACCATTAACAATTACCAACTGTCGCAGGCACCATCTTATAAGTACCTTGGTATTCATTTCACACCCAACCTCTCCTGGTCCCACCATATTACCACCATATTACCACCATATTACCACCATATGCGCAAAAGCTTCAAAATATTTAGGATATTTACGTTGAACTTTACATAACTGTCCCACTCACGTTCGTCAACTAGCTTATCAGACCTTCGTTCGCTCACAGCTTGAGTTCGCCGCATCTATCTGGTCACCCCACCGCAATTATTTAACATGCTTTAAGCGGTTCAGAATAGGGCCGCCCGTTTCATTTCACGCAGTTATGACAACCATAACAGCATAACGCAAATTAAGCTCAATCTTTCACTTGAACCCCTTAGTGCTCGTCGCGACATTGCCCTTTTATGCGTTTTTCACAAATACGCATACAGCAACAGACCATTCCCACTTCAGCTTGATGCTCCTTCCATCACATCACGGCGGTTGCATAATCACTTAAGTTTCACACGATTATATGGGTCAACTCACGCCTTCAACTCATCTGCTCTTCCTCGCGCCATACGTTTGTGGAATGGTCTTCCCGACAACATCGCATCCGAATCAGACCACGATAGTTTCCGTCAACTTCTGCACTCTTTCTTTTCGCAATAAAAACTTGCCACTAGTTTTTCCAATTTTGTTTTACTTCCGGTGCCATGTTCTGTATACCACCCGTGTATTTATTTGTTATTTTGACAATTTTAAGACCAATGACATGCGTCATTTTTTTGTACCACTACACGTGTTTTCCTGTTTTTTTTTTTCAGTATACCACTTTGCGTCCGACTACATTTTTATATTGATAACTGTGTTTACTGTGCACGCGATTAGTTCCTGCGTTTTTATCATGCCCTATCATTGTGCGTCTTTGAGACGCTGCCTTACCTTATATTTCTCGTCATACCAGATTATCATCGATTCCTCTCCTTTGTGTTAAATTGCAGATTTGAGCCATATGTTACTTTGTTGCTTTGAGACAAGTTACTTTGTACTTTTTATTACCCCCTCCCCCCTTACTCAATGCCCTGTCAAGGGGTCTGTAAGATATGTTCAATAAATAAATAAATAAATAAATAAATAAATAAATAAATAAATAAATAAATAAATAAATAAATAAATATGAAGGAAGTGAGGAAAAAAATGCGCAAGTTGCTTCGGGCTGTTATTTGGGCCATTAGGGCACATACTATGCAGCCGAACTAGACGCGATAAACAGTGAGGCGCACAACAACTTCGGTTTTCTGCGAGCTACTGCCTACTAGCTAAGGGATGGGAATACCGTGTTCGTTCGTTCGTGACTCTTTTCCTCTGGCACATACACACACACACGCGTGCGCGCGCACACACGCATACGTACACACAAAAAAGAAATAGAGAACGTGGCAGGAGTAAACGCGAACTCGGTGAAGGCCACCTCGCCAAGAGCTCGCTAACTGGGCGTGCCTTCCATGTCCTACATGCTTGCCAATGGCGGCGGTCCGGAAAGTGCGCGTTTGCTGCTGTATGCAATCTGCATGCTTTTTCACACTGCGGAGCAGCTTTGTTGAGGAGCTCTCAGGAGTATTGCAGGTGACACTCGGGTGATGTCAGAATGTTTCAGGAATACCGCGGTGTTCTTTCCAAGATCACGCAGGAGTCTCTAACCTCATGGAGGATTCATAACTGCTGTTTGCAGTAATTGGGCTCTTCTTTTGTCGTTTCAGTTGCCATTTTACTGATTGATTCTTGCGTTCTGAAGATACTCCTGGACTATGAATGATGTTGCGGTACTGGGGCTTGCACGTTAATTCTGATCATTTGGAGTACTTTTGCTTCTAGTGAAGAATTAAAGTGCGGTCGTTTTGCTCTTCGCCCCGAACGAAATGCGAGCGCCGCGTTCGCGAATGGTACTCGATAGCTTGCGCTCAATGGCAGGGCGCCGTACCCATTCATCCATTGCAGCTGGTTCACGGTATTCATCGTTGCATTTAGTCAGCGTACTGCCAGCGAACAAAGTGAATAACTGTACTCGAAGCCATGTTAGTATAGAAGACGAAGTTACGTGAGCTTGGAAACTCAATGGCAGGCGAAATATATATGCCATCCCTAAGCTGAATAGATTTGTCAGCACGGCTACTAGGGTGTCTCAACTTTCGATTGAGCTTCAGAACGGCGTCCCATGGCAGCATGTTGTCAACAGTTTTGGTCTAAAGTCAGCTATTTTCTTTGATGTGGACAGCGGGGAAGACGATGGCATACCTTTTACGGAATTCACTGTATTTGACATTTTTGCTCCAACAGCCTCTGCAGGAGTGATTTCCACGGCGTATTTTATGAATGACTGTCGCATGCGCTATAAAGCGTTTTGAAAGCAGAGCTAGTTCGAGAGGGACAAAGCACGGAAGTGAGGGGGCAACAGGGAGCTCCTTCGCGTATTTCATGCTTGTCACGCTGGTTTGCTTTCAAAGTGAACATCTACCAACGTGCCCAACTTCCAATTCTTAAGCTTAATGAGCCATTGAGATTACTTCGTATTTGTGCGCGAGATTTTCTGTGTGGATATTAGCATTAGTGTGGGCTATCTGAGAGAGTCATTACATTGTCGACTATTACTGGCTCCTCTGGACTGTACGCTGGCTGCAAACTACGATCCTTAACTTCCACTAAATAGAAATAACGAAGCACAAGCCATTGTACACATGCAGGAGCTAATAAAAATTATTTTTCACTGCTGTTATTAGCGCTGCCAGGCTTGTCTAACTGCCGCCTTTTCTGCGGGTATAGGGGACAAACCTACAACAAACGACCTACGTTCTCACCCCATTATTGTTACTCCCACTTCCATCTTCCCCCAGCGTAGGGTAGCCGACCAGATTCTTGAATGGTTAACATCCCTGCCTTCTTTATACTCTCTCTCTCTCTCTCTCGCGCGCGCGCAGGTAGTCAATGGTGAAGTTGAACGGAAGCGTTTAAGCATTTCTACCATTTTAAGCATTGTACCATTTTTATGAGAATTGCAAGTGCGCACGGAGAACTATCTTGAATGCATGGTTTGGTCCAGTACTTGAACTTTACTGGCGGCCGCATTTCGATGGGGGCGAAATGCGAAAACAGCCGTGTGCTTAGATTTAGGTGCACGTTAAAGAACCCCAGGTGGTCAAAATTTCCGGAGTCCTCCACTACGGCGTGCCTGAAAATCAGAAAGTGGTTTTGGCACGTAAAACCCCAATTATTATTATTATTATTATTATTATTATTATTATTATTATTATTATTATTATTATTATTATTATTATTATTATTATTATTATTGAACTTTACTGGCATGCATCATGCAATATTCGTACACTACAAGATTTATAGGACAAGAGTCAGAGAAACTTCGCTGCTGTCTGTATGTTATACTCCGCCATTAAAGAAATAATCTGCGACTGGTGAAAAGGCTGAAGTGGTTGCTGTTCATGACAGTATTAGTAAGGGCCCGACAGGTAGGCGAGCAAGTAGAAATTCCAACAGCAACTATTCCTGAGAGGGAATAGAAACCTCGAAAAGTAGGTGGCGTTCATGACATGTCAATTTGCACAATAAGTGGTGTGATGCCTTCCTCTGTCGCAGTGCCGTGAGCTCTGGTTCTCGTGACTGGGATGTGTGACCAGTGTTGTCGGCATTCCCTTAGGATCTCTAATGTGAACTAAAGTGTGCGTTATTATCATTTTGTGCAATGTCTTGTCCCACAAAGCTTGGTTTATATTCGTCGACGTAGAGGTGTGCACTCGCCTACCCCTGCCCGGCGAACGGGCGGGGCTCGGGCAGCCCGCCTGATTTTTAGTCGGGGCCCGGGTCGAGCTAAGGCCGGCAAGCATATTTCATCGGGCGAGCCAGGCTGGAATTAGAGCCCCGACTTGGGCCCTAAATTTTTCCTAGCGCTCCTCTTCCGGAAGGCAGTCAGATTACCCACAGTTCGACTTGCGCCGGCGTGCAGCTAAATGTATTGCTCAGAGCGATAGTGAACGTGCAACGTCTCAGAACTCGAGCCACATCCATGCAGGTGCGCCGATAAGGAAGTGGCTAGCTGAGCCGTCTACCTTCGCTTACGGCCTGACCTGACACCGCAGGAACGTTTTTAAGCTGTTCTTTGCCGCTGGCCCGGCATTTCTCCGGTGTCAAGCAATGCGTGTTGGTCAGGTTTCAATACAGAAATAGAAGCGACAGCTAGCGAAGCAGGCATGTTGACGGGTATCGGGAAGGCACCAACAAGTGACAGGATATAGCAGACAAACGAAGCCGCATTCGGTGTGGGCATGCTGCTTATTATCAGGTCTCAGGCGAGCAGCGAGCCTATGCACCACACACAGCGATACGGCGTATATTCTACTATGTCACATCGCTATTCATGAATTATCAGGGGGAGCGCTGCCGCTGCGATCGTTCAACCACCATGGGAATAATGGCCACTACATGGATTTGCGTGATCTTCCTGCTTGACGCTTCAGATGTTTTTGTGGCTTTGTTTATTACGCTTGAAGTGCCTTAATTTACCTAAATTTTTAAAAAATCTGTACTTTTCTTTAATGCAGAAAGCAATAAGACTCCGAGAACATGCATAATCGGTGCTAATTTCAGTGATTCTGCATGTGCATGCGTCTGTGGCGTAATAGTTTCAATACCGGGCTTCTGTGCTAGAGGTCCTGGGTTCGAATCCTGCCTTCGGATAAGTGGGCGCAGCCCAGAAACTTTTGACCAATGGCAGAGGGTTAATGGCAAAAAGGCGTCGAATTAGAAATAACAATTTTTCTCTTGTTCGGTGTAATCATGCGTAATCAATGTATGCACGTTATATCAGATGGGGAGCTATCGCATTTTTTGGGACGTTGCGTGACAGACAGGCCAAGTGGGGATGGCCCGAAAACTTTTTCACCAATCGTGGAGGCCTGATTGCAGAAATGGAATAGAAAAGTTTGGAATAGCTTTACGTTATTGCGCCCAAGCTCTATGACGTCGCTCGCCGGCACCTGCGCGATACGATCCACATGACCTGTCATGGACATTCCAACTAAAATGTGTCAGAGCAGTTGCCATTACCTGTGTCCAACGAACGATGGCGATTGCGAAAATGTAATAAATATGTTTTTATTCACTGTTCCCGTGTGCTTTAGAATTACGTGACCTGGGACAATCATGTTGATGTGCCAATGGCCGGACCGGTACGTCCGGGCCGGGCTTTCGGTCTGACATGCCGGCCGTTCTCGGTCCATCGTCGGGCCGGGCTGGCCCGCCTTCTCCTAGTGTCTGGCTCTGGCCGGGCCGGCCCGTGGAAGTGCACCTCGTGTTCTCTACTTCGATGTCCTAAACTAAACTTGAACCCTCAGCAAGATGCACTTGAACTTCCGCAACACTCTCCCACAGGACAATTCGGAGATTTTTCTTTTTTATTTCATATTGGCAGGTGTGGGGCTCACACTATACGCCGGTCAAGGACATTTCTAAAGTGATAAGTCGTAACAATCGAGCGAAATCATTGAGACGCTTCAGTGTCAACCACGAAATGGCTTTCTGCAGATGTTCATATGTTACCCGCAGCTGTTACCTGCAGTGTGGCTAAGGCATTGTGCCGCCGAGTTCGAGGTCGCGGGTTCGATGTGACTCCGCCACTGCTGCATGCCGATGGAGGCGGAATGCAAAAATGCTCGCGTACCATACATTAGGTGCGTGTTAAAGCCCGACCGACGATGGAGCCAGTACGGGCCAGCGTGTCAGACCAAAAGCGTGGTCCGGACGCACCGGACGGCTCATTGGCAGATCAACATTCCTGCCGTGCAACTCTAAAGTATACGGCAACATCGCATGAAAACGTATTTACTAAATTTTCGCAATCGCATCGTACCTTGGACACAGGTACCTCTTACATGGAAAGTTTTCTACAAAACCCCATACGGCGTTGTCGATCTGCTATACCAGGTCATTTGCTGGTGCCTGCCCGATACCGTCAACATGCCTGCTTCGCTTGTTGTAGCTTCTATTTCTGTATTACTGGACCGACATGCATTACGTGGCACCGGGGAAATGCCGGGCCAGCGGCAAAGAGCAGCTTAAAAGCGTTCTCGCGGCGTCAGGTCAGGCCGTATCGCCTCTCCCCGCTTCTTGTTCGGTGCATCTGGATGGATGTGGCTCGTGTTTCGAGACATTACACCTTCTATATCGCTCTCTGCAACGTCTTATATATCCCATAGATTCTCGTATACCCGCTTTATGCTTAAAAAAAGGGGGAGGGGGGCGCATCTGAAAAGCTGCCTTTCAATTCAAGCTTCGTAAATGTAACACGATCCATGATCGTTTACATAGTGCAGCATCATGGGCAGTACTAACATTGGCCACAATGAATTTGAGGCCTCACGACGACTAGCGTGTAAAATTATTGACGTCTCCGTATGTTACAATTTATTAATGACATCGGACAGATAAATGTCAGCGGAGAATTTAGCGGTAAATGCGAGAGAAATGTGTGAAACCGCGTTCATCCCATCGCGAAGTGTTGTTCAGGGGCTCCTGCCCCTGTTCGACGAGCGAAGGGCAACTGAGGCTGATTCGGATCAGACCACCGTCGCTTGCACTATATATATATATATATATATATATATATATATATATATATATATATATATATATATATATATATATATATATATATACACACACACACACACACCACTTAACCGGCTTCGCACATTTGACACACAACCAAGAAATGGTTGTAACAGGCACGTAAACGTCCATTGCTCTTCAGACGTGGGCGCTTTGTAAGGAGCCAGCACGAAGAACAGCGCATGCAAGTTCGTCAGCCTTCCTTCGGCTGCCAATTTGCGGCGTCTCTCCCGCGTGACGCCAGGGCGGACCGCGATCTTCGAGAAAGGGCGGCGGCCGTCCGCGCGCGCGGGTCTCCGCCGCGTGTCGGCGGCGGGGAGGCCGCGCGGTGCGAGTAAAGCACCTTTGAGTCGAGAGGCGCTGACGACAGCGCGGGCGCAGTCGTTACCTTTATGGTTCTTGCCCCGTGGGCCAGCTGCGGCGAGCGGAGGGAAGAGGCTTGTGTAGAGTGGGAGCGCGCAAGACAAGAAAAGTCGGCCGTAATCTGGCGCGGCGCGACGCGGGGTTCCTTTGTGCGCGATAGAGTGAGCTTCTTATCGCGCCGAGACGTACGCCGTCGGCACGGGCAAACACGCCGCCGCCGCCGCGGTGGCCTGCGCGACCTCCGTGTTCCGTTTATGAATGCCGTCTTTTGTTTCCCCGACTGCTGCTCGGGATGCGTCCGCCGGCGCCCCCTGCCGGGGTCACGCGCGTGCGCGGCCGTAGTGCGCCACCACAACGCCCGTCGCGGGCATCAGAGAGCAGCGGAGGAAACGTCAATTATGCCTTGCATCAATGAAGGCGACGACGCTGTGGTATGGACGGCACGTACTTTTATCCAACACCGATACGGACCCGGCCCTGCTGGTTGTCTTGCGGAGATTCGGTTTCGTGGTCGCCTGGCTGGATTTCCGATGCCAAGCTCTCCTCCTTTCTTTCTTTCGTTTTCCTCATCTGGATCCCTCTTTCGTGGATCCACGCAGCGAAGACTCTCGCGATGATTTGCTTTTTTCCTTGTGTGTGACCTGGGCTTAGCGGTTCCGTACTTTCTTTCCCCGTCGCACCAAGTAAGCCAAGCACTGGGGACACGTGGCGCAAACATTAGCGGCGCATAGCTTCGCCCGAAATATGAAGGCCCGTGGCTGCGTTCGGCGCAGTAATGCACTCGGCTGCCCACTGGACATCGCTTACGGTTTCCGACTGCGCTATGTTGTCTTTAGTACCAACCGAGATGCGTGGGCTGTTTTCCACTACTTACCTAACACTGCTTTACAGTTTGCTGTTTTTCTTTAACTATAGCTTTCCTTTCCTCCTCTCGTGATTACAAGTAAATGTTTGAGAAATTCGTATTATCATTGGCCAGGATAAGGGAGATTCAGCTATTGAAATATTTCTTTTAGCTTGTTCGCGTAAAAAGAAACAACTGTTTTACTGTTGTAGGTTGCCTTCTCACAAGCGAGAGCAAGATGTCTGCTTTAGCGGAAACCAGAGACGTTACCTTTCGCGAGCAGGTCGTACTACTCCAGACCAAGGGCTTGGCTGTAGCGGCTGAACAACAGGGAACCATCATTGCTAAACAATTCCGTGGTTGCCAAATGAACCAGGTTCCATTGCTCGTATTTCGTGACTGGTTGAAAGTGTATTCCTCGCTTGCGCCGAGCGCGAAAGCCCAAGAATAAGGAAATCGAGAGCAGCCGTTTCGAAGCTATAATGAAAGTTTCCAGATGCACTGTTCCCGATTATACTTTTGAGTTCAAAGGACTGAGTGCAATAAACGAACGACAGCCCTGTAGAAAAAAATATTGGAGTGCGCCTGTTTATTTTTGTCAGGCTCCTGCAACTCAATTTTGCAACAACTCGCGCTGTATGTTCATATCATGAACTTCTCATTTTAGCTCAAACAATCGTCCTTAACTGAACTCGCAGTAGTTGTATTCCTACTTGAAGAAAGGAAAATAATATTCACTTTTGTATCCGTGAAAGAAACATAGCGCAATGATAATGACATGTCCTCGTTTCAATGGGCGCCTGTCTTTCCCATTCTGCCGGTGCGTCTTAGTGTAAAGTTATCATGCGCATTGGTGGTTATCGACATTTGCGCGGAAGCTCTGCTTTACAGTTTGCTGTTTTACAGAGTTACACAGCCTATCAACCATAATTAGGCGGCTATGAAGCCACCTATTTGGCATAACTCTGTTCGGTAGACTTATTTCCGTCACGGTATTGTTGCTCTACCATTTAGTTAAACACAATATAGTGATCGTGTGGAAAATAGCTACGGTATGCATCAAGAATGCAAATCAGGTACGTATAGAAGATTTATCGACATTCTCGATAGGAGACCGCCGCGGTATTTTGCCTTGTGACTAAAAGAAATCAGTCCAGGTGTATTAGGACGGTTGTCTTTGAGTCCGCGACTGTATCGAGTGCAGTGATACGTCATCTCAAGATTTTCCTACTGCGCCAGTGAGAACAAGCAAGCACGCAAGTCTCGTTCATTCGCGATGACTGACCCAGGTTCTTTGCCAGATCCACGCAGTGCTTCGTCGCGGGCTTCAAGAGGCGAGACGCGGCCGTGTTGTCTGGCGCGGGCATCAAAACGTTTACAATGTTAACAGATAAGCAGTAAAGAATTCGCTCAAAGAGGTGAACGTCCTGAGGACACAATTCAGTCGCGCGAATGTAGCTCGCAGCGGGAACGGTCGTCGCGCCGTAAATCTCGCGTTAAAGGCAGCTGGAGGTTTGCTGCCGAACCTTTGAACCCTTCTTATTCTGTTCGCCCGGCTTCCTTTGCAATCTCGTTGCGCTGTCGGCGTGCAGCGAGTTATGCCATCTGTGGCCCCTTTTTTCGTGGCCCACACCCTCGGGCTGCTGTCCTGCACGTGTTCCCGCATTGATATACGCAGGATGCGGCCTCGGAGCGATTTCGCGCCCAGTCGTTCACCTCTGGCTCCCTTCGTTTCCCAACACTGCGCCGCTTCACGGCCGCCTCAAACTTTCTCGCATTCTATTCGCACTCACGGAGTGAATGCGCATGTTATTTGCCTTCCACTCGGCACACCCTAAGGTCTTAAGCGGTGGCACCAATTTTAAGCATTTCTGTTTCGTTAGCTTTGCTCAGACTATTCGCTCATCGCAAGCCGCGACCACGCAAGGATAGCTTCATGGCAATTTTTTCAAATTTATTTGTACAAATTTTTTTCTGGGAGGAACTAATGTCTATTCTTACTTTTTCTGTCTGTTTTTAAAGAACATGGTATACATAGTAAGCGCAACCGAGTCTATTTGGTACTCATCTAAAGCACGTGCTTGAAAAAACATTTCCATAACAAACGCTTGAGCAGTGCTTCGCGGCGTCGAACGGCTTTTGTTAATAGACGCGATGTTGCGTGCATGCTCCAACAACCTCCCTCCTCTGCGACTTCTTTTTTTCTTTCTTTCTTTAGTAACGTGTCATGAAACCCCTGTTAGGAGGAGTGATGAAAGCGGGTACTGAGGCACAAAATGGAAGGGGTTCTTCTGGTCTAGTTCCGAGGCATGCTGCGCACAGTGATGCTCCGTGTGGGGACACACCTTTCTTGGATTGGGACGAGGCCACGCTATAGCGGGGGGTTGCCGCGCATACGAAAAGAGAGAGAGAGAGATACAGATGGTTAGATGATGAAAATAGCGGCCGGGGGGAGGGTGTAAAGGGGGGATTGTAGAAAGGAGGGTGGTCAAAAGAAAATGGAGAAACGCGAGTCTATAGAGCGAGATCCGGGGGCTCCATGTATCGGCCCACGTGGGAAGTAGGGAGAAGGTTGGAGAGCTCCTTTCGCAGTTTTGTGGTTTTTGTGTTGGAAAGGCGAGGAGACGAGTGTGTTCCGCGCATTGCCACGCGAATTCCTCGCGCGCAAAAGCGGTACGTGTGCGACAAGTGCATGAAAAAGAAAGGTCCCTGGGTGCAAGAGAATTATGCGAAACAAAAATGACTCCTGCAACGAGGTTCCATTGCTTTTCTCAAACAATATGCATTCGGTTGTAAATGGTGAAACGTAATGGGAATGAACCGATGGCCTCCAAAAGAGGGCACTCTTCTTTAGCCGGCGGCCACTCTGCAGCTGTGAAGGTGCCGTAACGCTGGTTTCTTAGCGAATGCAAGTGATGGACATTCGAAGGACACAATATCTGGATTGATTTCTTTCTTTCAAACTTTGAAAGCTACGGGCGGGCTGTGGAAAGGCGGCTAGTTAATAAAACCGCCCGAGTTTAAATTACGTGCAGAGAGACCTACCTCATCTTGGCTCCCATCGGAATGCGGCTGCCGCTGACGACAATCGCAGCCGCGACGTCGCAGTTTTACGACAGAACGCACGAATAATGTCGCCTCATAACTATCTCTCACGCAGAGACATCTTAATGGAATAGCGCATGATATTCAACAGTTTCTTTGAAATTTCTTATATTTGGCTTACCGCCATTCCGCTGCGTATGTGCTTATTCCTGGCCAATGACACACATAATGGGTATGTTGAGCAAAACGTGAACAAGGTGAATGCAGGAGCCAACGTTTCGACAAGTGGACTTGTCTTCTTCAAGAAGTCCACTTGTCGAAACGTTGGCTCCTGCATTCACCTTGTTCACGTTTTGCTCATCGTCTTGAATTGCCATCTCCCGCATTCCCCGTCTTTTCTCATAATGGGTATGTACCACTCTGACACAAAGGGTGTATTACATACGCGTTCTTCTCTCTGGATATACCTGTCCTCACCATTCTTCACCCGACAATATCAAACGTCGTCTTCGTCCTCGTCACATCGCTGCGGCGACGTCTCACAGTGTGAATTCTCCTCAACTTGTCTTTGCATTTCGGCATAGCTCGGCGATGGTGCAGCGCGTAAACATAAACATTGCATGACATGAAAATTGTAACCTGTGTGGTGCATAAATATTGTATGAGCTTAACACGTCGCATAAAATGAAATGTTGTACGCATTGCATTTACGTTTACAGCATTTAATTAACCGTTTCAAGATAGCATCGATCCAGTATAGCTTCGCTTCACACAGTTTCCAAAATGTGCGTTGGATCTCCATGTTTTAGTTTACTTACAGTTTGGTTCTAGTGAGCAAACATTTTAAGTTCCGCTTCAGTTATGCTTCGCAAAAATTTTCGTTTGTTCATTTGTTTTATTTTTATTTACTTTTTTCAGTTTTCGTTTTGGTTGAGTGTTGATTAGGCGCACAATGTCAAAACATTCGTGAAAGCCAGCTTCCCCACTATAAAAACCTCTGTCGGGAGAAGCCAACTTCACTCACTCCTTGCTGTTTACAGGCGAAATCCTGTAGCTAGAAAGTATTTGTCTCCGTTTAACCACATAATCACGATAACGGCGAGAGCTGGCAACAATGGAAGACATAAATAATGTATTCAAACATTCCAGCTGGTATTGAACTAGGCCCTCTCAATTCTGAGGCTGGCGCTCAACCGATCGTACGACCACGAGCTCAGATTTTTTGTCGCGCCAAGAGGATGCCTTTCCTCGCGACATAGAGATCGAGGCGCATGTCGCATGCTAAACGCTAACGATCATTGGAGCGTTCAGTAGAGGGGTAGTCGTGCGACAAATGGAGTGCTGCAGTAGCGTGGAAAGAGAGGGAATGCGAAATAATTAACAAACCAACACGTTGTTATAACCTTTAACACGCGAGTAACGGGATAGAGCAATCAACTCCTCTCTTTTTTTAAGTTTGCCCTGTTACTTGCGCATCTCTCTACGACTATCTGGGTCCCTTTAGGTCTATTCAAAATTGATGAACGCCAAAAATAACGATCTTGCACAGAGTAGGTGATGATTAAGAATGCGTGGTGGTTTCAGGAGCATCTTAATCATAACGTTTACTCGATATAGGACCTGTGAGACGTCTAGACACGTTGCTTGCACGAAAGTAGTATCAATCAATCAATCAATCAATCAATCAATCAATCAATCAATCAATCAATCAATCAATCAATTATTTACCGTGCCCAAAAACAACCATGAGGTATGAGTGCTGGCGCACGCATACATAAAAAAAGAAGGAAATACACCAGAGGAATATAAGTAAAAAAACAAACGAAAAGAATACAACCTTGAAAAGAAAAGTGTACTTACTGCTAAGCGCAAACTGAATACAAAAGAAAAAGGAGGAAAAATTCAGTTGAACAAGATGTGAAACTATGACGCGGCAGCGCAAAGCTCGGAAAAGAACAATGAGAGTTAGTTATGAAAAATATGAAGATCATGAAAATAAGCGGTATAAAGACCCTATTCTGTGGGCATTTGTGTCTTGGGGATGTCAGGGGGGAACATGGAAAGGTCTATGTTCTCTGGCGATCTCGCGCGGAATACGAAACATGATATACCTGAGGAGTTCGGGGCAGGTGAGGATACCGGGAAGTAGTTTGAAAAGAAACAGAAGATCAGCGCGATTACGTGGGCAGCGAAGTAAGGGCACTGACAATAATCCAACGGTGCTCGAAGAAGGTCCAGTGTCTGTGTTAGCAAAGCGGTGATGATACATGCTTAGAAACTTTTTCTAGACCTGATCTATAATGTCACTGTTGGATCTAGAAATGTCATTCAATACACCGACTCATATTTCAATTGAGGAAGACAGATTGTTGCGTACAACTTGCGGAACGGTGTAGAAGAACTGAATTCTCTCGATAGTCTGCAAACAGAGCCAAGAGAGCGCATACTCCGCATTGCAGCGCGTTTAGTGTGTGTTGAAAAGTGTGAGGTTTTATGAGGTTGGAAAGTACACCGAGATAATTGATCTCACGCACATTGCACAATGGCACAGAATCTACAGAATAAGAAAAATAAATGCTTGCTGGTTTTGCGTGTGAAAGTCATGACTTTGGTTTTAGCAGCATTTGAGGTGAGGTTATTATATTTTGCACCATTCAGAAAAAGAAAACAGACAGGTCAGACAGAATAATGCCTCAATTATTGACACTTTGTTTTTCAAGAACCAGATGCTACCGTGATGCTTCTTCTCGCACTTGTACGTTAATTTTCATTACCTGAGAGGCCGCTGTTAATTGTCTGAAAAGTTAAGTAGTTCGTACCTGTTGAGCGAGAGGGAAAACAAGAGAGCAAAATAGGCAAATTATCTTGTGTCAGAGACCAGCTGGCTGCAATATGGTGCTGCACGCGCACGAGCTTATCGCTATAACTTGCAGAATTATATCTGCCAGGGTGGAGCCCGACGCACGAGAATGCCAACTTCGAAGCAGCTTTCAAAGGCTTCGCGTAGTGTCGTCGAGCTGCTAATAAACGGTGGGGTGGATGCACAAATCCGTCACGAGAGCGTTTCCTGATAGCCGTGTATGCTTTTCTGCGTCTACTCAGTCGCTCACTAAAGCACTTGCTGGGATTGCTGTACCTTTTCACGAGGTTGGTTGATCTGACCGGTTGCATCGTCTGGTCTTGTCGATGGTTGCGGAGGGTGTTCCTGTAACTGCCACTTCACGCCAGCTAAAGACTTTCCCTGCGGAGAAGGTAGCAATCCTTGCGAATTCGAAGCCTGCACTGCCACA